>NC_142020.1:3771250-3932500 GCF_049901735.1 Notechis scutatus
CATACCTATTTCCTGTATTCTTACTTATGTTTATACTTATATCTATTATCTTGTAAGCAATTGACAAATCAAATAAATGAGATAGAGAGTGCCATATAGCAAGATCAAGTAGAGCAAATTGCAAAAAAAGTATCCATAGTAGAAAACAAGGATAAATCACTTCTATGTGGCTTCCAAGAAAACTACACAGGATTGCCCACAAACTCATCAGATGTGGAGTCAATGAGGGAAACCAGGAACCCTAAAATACAAGACCGAAGGAGAGAAGTTAGAGGATCATCTGCATCTTGAAAGAGAGAAGGTAGTGGGCCTTACTTTATAAGATCTCTCTTAGAATACTACATGCAGTTTTTGGTCACCATATTATAAAAAAGATGTTGAGACTCTGGAAAGAATGCAGAGAAGAGCAACTAAGATGGTTAGATAGTAAGACGTATGAAGAGTGGTTGTGGGAATTGGGTATGTCTTGTCTAATGAAGGGATTTTTGGCAATATAGGGGATCCTGCAGTTTGTGCACAATGGGACACAGTGGCTCAGTGGTTAAGAGCTTGTCAATCAGTGGCTGAGCTTGTCAATCAGAAAGGTCAGCAGTTTGGCAGTTCGAATCCCTAGCTCCGCGTAATGGAGTGAGCTCCCGTTACTTGTCCCAGCTTCTGCCAATCTAGCAGTTCAAAAGCACACAAAAAATGCAAGTAGAAAAAGAGGGACCCCTTTGGTGGGAAGAGGACAGTGTTCCGTGCACCTTTGGTGTTTATTCCTGCCGGCCACATGACCACGGAGACGTCTTCGGACAGCGCTGGCTCTTCGGCTTTGTAACGGAGATGAGCACCACCCTCTAGAGCTGGAAACAACTAGCAGGCAGGTGTGAGGGGAACCTTTACCTTTACCTGTCTAGGGGAGACATGTTAGCAGTCTTCTAATATTTGAGAGGCTGCCACAGAGAAGAGGGGGGTCAACCTATTCTCCAAACACCAGAAGGCAAGACAAGAAGTAACAGGGGAAGCTCAGAACAATTAATCAGTGGTATATGATTTACCTCCACAAGTTCGGAGTACTTCATCACTGGAGGTTTTTAAGAAGAGATTACACAGCCATCTATGCAGAATGGTATCATCTGCTGGTTGTCAGGGGGTTGCCTTAGAACAGTGGCCCCCAACCTTTGCAGCTTGGCAGCCTAGCGGGAGAGCATTGGGCCTGTGCGCAGATGTGCATGCATCTCGATTTCTTTGAGCAGCATGCCAGCAAGTTGACCTGCGGTCATACTGCAGGATCCCCTATATTGCCAAAAATCCCTCTGGGCCACCCATAGCATTCTTACCAAATAAAAACAGTTAGCTGTAGTCCAAAAGTTTTGTGGGGGAGTGTCCATGGATGGGTATATATGTGTAATAAAGCACACTTTATGCACATACTTTTTTTTACATCCTTTTATGTAAGTCTTGATGGGGCTGGTGTATCCTGTACCCAACATTTTTTCTTTTTTCCATCCTGCAAAGTCTTTCCAGCAGAACAAAGTCACATTGACCAGCAATTCTTTATTATCAATTCAGGGGAATAAACGCTCTCTTATGTTTTTCTAGAGAGCGATTTTTGGGGTTGGGGGTGAAAGCATCAGACTAGAAAGCAGGAGAGTGTGAATTGTACTTCCACCTTAGGCACAAAGCTGGCTTGGTGACCTTTGGCCAGTCACTTTCTCTCGGCCCTAGGAAAGAGGCAATGGCAAATCACTTCCGAAAAACCTTGATGGGATTAATCCAGACAGACTCCAAGAATCAGCCATGATTCAATAAAAAGAAAAAAAAATTCTAGCTAGTTCCCCAAATCCTAGGAACTCTGTTTCAGGGTTTTAAATTCTAATTTTTTAAAAAAAATTCTATTTTTTTTAAATAATCCAATCGTAAGATTGTGTACATGTGTTTTAAAGTTCACCTGTTTTTTTATTATTATCATTCATTTCCGCCCCCCTCTGCACTCCTAGGGAGAATTTAATTACCTCCTTAAGAAAGCCCAATGACAGTGCAACTGGTGCATGTCATTCATAGTTAGAGTATCGCTCAAAAATGCTGAAGCTTTTGGCTTTATCAAGCTTAAAAGCTCTCCTGGAATATGTTCAAAACTGCTGACTGAGCAAGATTAAACATTGCAATTTTTTTAAAAAAATCCTCATTTGGCAGTATTCTAGACTTCCCCTGAGAGATCAAGTTTAATTCCAATGTGGTTAGATTTCTTTCTTTCTTTCTTTCTTTCTTTCTTTCTTTCTTTCTTTCTTTCTTTCTTTCTTTCTTTCTTTCTTTCTTTCTTTCTTTCTTTCTTTCTTTCTTTCTTTTTCTTCTCTCTCTCTCTCTCTCTCTCTCTCTCTCTCTCTCTCTCTCTCTCTCTCTCTCTCTATCTCTATCACTATCACTATCACTATCACTATCACTATCACTATCTGTCTATCTTTATTTCTATCTCTATCTATCATCCATCTATCTATCTCTCTCTCCATCCATATCTATTTATCTATATCTATCTATCTATCTATCTATCTATCTATCTATCTATCTATCTATCTATCTATCTATCTATCTATCTATCCATCCATCTATCTATCTATCTGTCTGTCTGTCTGTCTGTCTGTCTGTCTGTCTGTCTGTCTGTCTATCTATCTATCTACCTACCATCTAGGATAGGCAATTGTTTAATTTCTGCACAAGAAAACTCTTCATTTCCTGTGCTTATAAAACATTGTCAGAAAGAATTTACCCAATGCAGCATGGATTATCCTTATTAAAGGTGGTATTAGATGTAAGAGAGTCACATATCCTAATGCCTTTTGACAGTCATCTTAATGTCATCCTCCAGATAGGAAAGAAAACAACAACAGCAGACCCACAAGGGAATAAAAATAAACCTTAAGACAGCAGCCAAAAACATAGGATAGAAGCCTGGTCCCTATTTACATGCTTGATAGATTTGATTGACTGATTATGGACCATCAACCTGGTGTCAACTCTCAGCAACAACCTAGATAGATTTTGTCCAGATGATCTGGCAACTTGATGCTCCAGATCTCCTAATGGTGAATTCATTACCACTATACCTATCCACCTTGCTGCTGTTCATCCCTTCTCTTCTCTTCTCTTCTCTTCTCTTCTCTTCTCTTCTCTTCTCTTCTCTTCTCTTCTCTTCTCTTCTCTTCTCTTCTCTTCTCTTCTCTTCTCTTCTCTTCTCCCCTATCTTTCTCAACATTAGAGCTTTCTCCAAAGGGCTTCAGATGCCTTTGAATGTAACCAGGAGTGGTACACATATTCACTCCAAATATAAAACCAAGGAGAAATAGATCACAGATTCATAATCTCGGCCGGTCTTCTGAAAGCTCGCAGATTTGTACACAAACCACCATACAACAGCAGAAAGCAGGTTTCAAGGTGTTTTAATGTCAAACAACAAACTTCCCACCTGGCAAGAACGGCATACAATCCAGTCTAGGTTAACACTGGAAGCTTCTGCCTTCCGATTCTATTTAAAGGCGTAAACACACCCACCTAAATGCTCCTATCTCCTGTACTCGCCCCTAATTAGCCCCTTACTTACCCTTTAGGTCATCATCCAGTTATACCTAATTTGTCCATTGTTTCCTATCTCTGCAATCTATCCTTCTCCTATGAACCTTACCTACTCCACCCCCATCATCCGTTGCAGCACTAGAGTCAATTCCAAAAACTAGTGATGATAGATAAACTGAGCCCGTCACATAGGACTGGAAGGTACCTCGGAGGTCCCATAGTCCAACCCCGTGCCCAAGGCAGGAGACCTTAAACCAAGGATCTGCTTTGACCTACAGAACCAGAACAGTTGTCACACTACAGTACCAGGACATTGTTTGCTTTTGGCTAAACACTGGGTCTTTATATCTTAGCATGGTGGGTGAAACCAGCCATTATGATCCGTGGTGGGATTCTAATATTTTTACTGCCAGTTCTGTGGGTGTGGCTTGGTGGGTGTGTCAGGGGAAGGATACTGTAAAATCCCCATTCTCTCTGCAACCCACTAACCTGCTTTCCAACTCCGTTCTCCTGTGCAGGGCAACCAAAGAAGACCAGCCGATCAGCTGGGGCTCAATGGGAGGCAGAGAATAGATGGGGGCAGGGCCAGTCAGAGGTGGTATTTGCCAGGTTTCCAAACTACTCAAAATTTCCACTGCCGGTTCTCCAGAACTGGTCAGAACCGGCTGAATACCACCTCTGATTATGACTTTCCTGCTTAATAAAACATAATTAAACCTATCCTGGTTAGCAGGACATGTGAAGGGAGCCAAAAAGAGAATTGCATGAGAAGACGGCTTTCGGAAAGATCTCTGTCAACGAAAGTTGACTTGCACACATTGTATATGTTTACAGCCTAGTGCCAAGAGCCAAACCCTCATGCTTGCTCTGGTTTTATATTCTCTTGCCTTGGATGCCTTCCAGGATGATGGAATTATGGACCAGCGAATGAAAGCTTCCTGCTTGGTGCCAAAAAATGAAAATACAAAAGGGCCCTGTGTTCCATTCTTTATCTACCCAGCATCCTTATTGTCATTCTTTCAGCGTTACACACCAACAGCATGCCAAAACCTACGGGGGTAAGATAGCATCTTTCACATTCATTTCATGATGGTTTGAAGTTACAGTGGTGCTGAAAAAAGTGACTTACAATTGGATATTGAACTTACAACCGTTGCAGCATCCCTGAGGTTGAATGTTCACAATTCAGTCACTTGGCAAATCAGTGTGTGTATAGGTACAAGAGTTGCAGGGTTCCAGGGTCACGTGGTTGCCGTTTGCAATCTTCTGGCTTCCAAAAGCAAAATTAATGGGGCAAGCTGTATTTGTTTAATGGCTGCGTGATTCACTTAACCCCTGAAGTGATTTTCACAATAGCTGCAACAACAACAAAAAGGTTGTGAAATCAGAGGTGACTCACTTATCCACTGCCTGGCTTAATAATGGAAATTCTGGTTCCAAATTTCATCATAAGTCAAGGACTATTTATCCAGAACAAATAAATGAGTTCAGGGAAGAAGAAGGAAGGGGGAGGAGGAGAAGAAAAGGAAAGGAGGAGGAGGAGGAGGAGGAGGAGGAGGAGGAGGAGGAGGAGGAGGAGGAGGAGGAGGAGGAGGAGGAGGGCAAGGAGGAGGAGGAGGGAGGAAGAGGAGGAGAAGGAAAAGAAGAAGGAGGAAGAGGTGGAGGAGAAGGAGAAGGAGAAGAAGAAGAAGAAGAAGAAGAAGGAGAAGGAGAAGGAGAAGGAGAAGGGAGAAGGAGAAAGAACTGAATTTCATATCTCAGGATCCTAAAAGATACTTGTCTGCTCTTTACTTTGGGCATGGAAACAAATAAGGCAAGATTTAGGTCAAGTGATGGCTAAGCTTTTCATTGTCATGTGCCGAAAGGGCATGTATGCACACGCATGTGCACACATGCGAGTCTGCACCCATAATACAATGTGCATGCGACATACCCCCGTGCTCCTGTGCATGTGTGTGTGAGACCCCCACATGTGACCCCATGCCCCAGCGCATGCGTGTGACCCCCCATGCACGCTCTGCACCTCTGTGCGTGCGCGCCCATCTCCCACATGCATCCCGCCCCCCCGTGCATGCGCGGCAGATACCCTACAATCAGCTGGCTGGTGGGAGGTGCTCGCGCATGCGCAGTGGACCTCATCTGGGGCAATGGCAGAAATGGCTCTGCGTGCCACTAGCATGCGTGCCATAGGTTCGCCATCATGGGTTTAGGTTTTGTTCAAATATGTATGCAAAACAATAGTTTCACTTTCACTGACACACACACAGCTGCACACAGTTATTTGATTTTTGCATTTCTCCTGATTTCACAGGAGAAAGTTCTTGGCTCAAGAAAAGGTTATATTTTCTTCTATTCCACAAGACATTTAAAATGGCTTCTATGTCTAGTACTGCAGCTGTTTCGTTGTGGCTCACTGCTCTTAATTTATTTGGTACTGATTTGCATTAGAAATGCGCCAGGCCAGTGGTGGTTTTCAAATAAAGTTGCCACCTGTTCGGTGGGCATGGCTTGGTGGCCGCGCTTTGCGCGCATGTACACACTTTGCGTGCACGCATTCCAAACATGCACTTTGCGCAGGTGCAGAGGCATTCTAACTTGCCTCCTGCAAGCCTGCATGATGCTGGTCGCTGCAGCAGCTGCCACGCAGTGCTATTCTGTGCCGCGCAAAGCAGCTGTGCTTTGAATTCTGGCCATAAAAGTGAGTATGGGAGCCCGGGCCGGCGGGTGGGCCAAACACAGAGCAGCGAAGAGAACCAGTTCAGTCTCCACTGCTCATCGCCGCTACCAGCTCTCCAGAACTGAGCAGAACCAGTCGAATACCACCACTGCTCCAGACTTTTATTTATCTGACACTTTAGGAAAAACAACCCCACTTGTATTTTCAAGATACATAGATGAAGTGAAATATAGATATTACAGTTGCCCTTTGATTCTCACAATTATTTCAAAGCTGATGTAAAAGTGCACACTGGAAAATAAATAATAGATTGAAATGTGGAGTTTAGGTCAAAAGGTGAACAAAAACGTGCATTTTGTGACTCAGGGGCTGTGTCGCAGTCTTCTTAACCAGGACAATTACTAGCTCAACATATTCTCTGATATAATAGGCAAAGCTTGATTCATATTAACCTTGGTTAGGCTTTCTGGCTTACACTTTCAAAAAAAAAACAACACCTTGGTTTAGTTAATTTATTGTTCAGTGTATTCTGCAAATCCAGAGAATAGGTTAATTAATTAACCAGATTAAAGACATTCAAAGAAGTGTTCCATCAAGTTAAAAATAAAACTGACATGCTATATCAAAAATAGGATGAAATAGAATTATAACCGAATACATGCAAAAACTTGTATGTAAACCGATCCCTCCAGGACTGGTATGTATATGTTACTGATTTCACTTTCTTTCTATTTTGCTTTTAATATCTGAATCTGGTTCCAATAGAAAAAGGCCAGGATAGACATTGATCAAAAGGAAAATGGGATTTGCAGATAGGAAGACCCAGAACCTTCCTGTTAGAGAATTACAAAGCTGCCCAAGTAAGACCATGTTTGGAATACACCATCCAATTCTGGTCTCCACCATATACAAAAGATGTTGAGACTCTGGAAAGAGGGCAGAGAAGAGCAACAAAGGTGATTCGGGGGCTGGAGGCTAAAACATATAAAGAATGGTTGCTGGAATAGGGCAGGTCTAATCTAGTGAAAAAGAAGGAACAGGAGGGACATGATAGCATCGTTCCAATATTTGAGGGGATCCTACAACGATGAGGGGATCGGCACCAAAAGGCAAGATGAGAAACAATGGATGGAAACTAATCGAGGAGAGAAGCAACCTAGAACTAAGGAGAGATTTCGTAACAGGGAGGACAATTAACCAGCGGAACAAATTGCCCCCAGCAATTGTGAGGGCAAAATTACTGGAGGCTTTCAGAATGAGATGCGACAGCCACTTGTCTGAAATAGTATACAACCCTCTGCTCAAGCAGAGGGTTCAGCTAAAAGACCTCCAAGTTCCCTTCTAACTCTATTATTCTATGTTTATTTCAGTCTCTAGACCCAAGACTTCTCTGGGAAGGGATCAGAAGAGGAAGCTCTGTGTCAGTGGGGTTTATGCTACTGGTTCAGACAGGTTCCGCTGAACCAGTAGTAAAAATAAAGCCTCCAACAATCAGCTGACAGGAGAAAGAAGAGAAAAGTGTAGGATACGCCCTCCCACCTGTACCTGAACTTAGGTGCGTGCGTGTTAGGTGCATGTGCATGCGATCACTGAACCAATAGTGGAACAGGTAGGATGCCACTGCTGTTTTTTTTTTGTGTGTGTGTGTGTGTGCACGCGCGCGTATGTATGCATGTGTGTGTGTGTGCATGCATGCATATGTGACCTTGGGTAGATGGCTCACATCACCCTTCACTCCACTGGCTTCCGCTACATGAGCCAAGGAGAGCCATTCTCCTCCATCACAGCTTCAAAACTGGGCTATGAGACTCATGTGTCTTCCAGAAATCTCCACAGGATGTAGTAAGATGCCAGGTGGAGGTGCAGGAAAATAAACCCCGATCAGTTATGAGCACAGAGGGAGAGACAGAAGCAAGACGACATCATCTGTTTCTGGAATATTTAATCGCCACGCAAAGTTTGGGATGAGTTAAGTGCACGCAAAATACTCCTCGTTTTTCAAGATTGGTTTCAAAAGGAATCTTCCCTATAAACCTTTTCTCCTGGTCTCACTAGACCCCCTCTTCTTTGGAGCAGCCCCTTAAATATTGGAATCATGTCACCTATTGAAAAACTATATTTCTACTGCCAATTGTAAAAGAACCAGCTAGCACTCAAGGACTCAAGTTTTCAACATAGAAGTAGTAGTAATGGTGACGATAATGTTCATCCATCGTGTTTGAAGAGGACCTTGACATCTAACAAGTTGTGGGCTGTCATCCACGGTGTGTCCGCAGGTGGCTGGTAAGGCCTATCCGGGCACGGTATGTTCTGCTACATATTGGGCAGGCATGTGTAGGCACCACTGTTGCAGCATTTGCAGTTCTGGCTTTGCAGAGTGCTTGCATCTCTTGTGCTGTGGTTGTTCTTCTGTCTTCAAATGTCTGGCAGCCTTGGTGGATCAACATGCGCCATGTCGATCAGTTTCATGCCCCTGTTGGAGTCTGACTCTGAGGGAGAGGAGGAACAGCCAACAGGGAGTGGGAGTGTGGCTCCGGAGGTTCTGGAGGAAACTGGGGAAGGGCACAGGCCAGCTGTTTGGAATACACCATCCAATACACCATCCAATGACCAAGGCCCATCCCCTCTTCATCCCAGGGCATGCAGGGAGGAGCAGATAAGGGAGAAACATAAGTGGCATGGTCTATGGGGGAGGAAGGGGCCCTGATCCCCTTCATGGGCTGCAACTCTGAGGACTGGTTAAAAGGACTAACTGAGCATGGCAAAGTTGTTGGAAGCAAAGTGTGCATTATTCTTGTCAGAGCTTATCTGTGTTTTGGCTTCCTCCCAACTATGGTGGCTGTGTTATCTGGTAGAAGTCTGCAATTAATCATCCTTGCCTGCCGTAGTAATTCCTTCAGTGTGGTTTGTGTCGGTTTTTTTATTTTGAAGTAACTTTACTTTGGGTGCGGACTGCATTTACTCCCTCTGTAAACTGTTTTCTTTAAGAGTTTAATTTCCAGCGGAGGATAATTGGATGTTGGGGCCAAGTTGGAGGCATTAAAGGAACTTTATGCTATTTTATGACTTGGTTATTTTTGTGTCACACCCCGGGTCATCACAATCAGTCTCGTGCCAGGATTTCCTAGGAGGTGGTGTTGTTATCCAGGGACTTGAGAGAGGCTTTCAATGTGTCTTTATATTGCTTCCTTTGTCCCCCATGCGATCGCTTTCCTTGAGACAACTCACCATGGAGGAGCTGTTTGGGGATGCGGTGGGCAGGCATCCTTGCAACATGGTTTGCCCAGCATATCTGGACTTTCATCAACTGTGTGTAAACTGATGGCAGGCCTGCTCTGGAGAGGACTTCTGCGTCTAGCACCTTGTCCTGCCACCGGATTCTCAGAAGTCTGCCGAGTAACAATGGTACCATTACAATTACTAATAATAATAGCTACTACTACCACCACCACCACTTTGAAAACTTCAGTTCTATACCCAGTGGCATCCTCACTGGTGGGATTATTAGTGTTCTTGAGGTATAGTTGTAGTTATACCTCGGTGGCGCAGTGGTTAGAGTGCAGCACTACAGGCTACTTCTGCTGACTGCCAGCTGCCTGCAATTTGGCAGTTCGAATCTCACCAGGCTCAAGGTTGACTCAGCCTTCCCTCCTTCCGAGATGGGTCAAATGAGGAGCCAGATTGTGGGGGGCAAGAGGCTGATTCTGTAAAAACCACTTAGAGAGGGCTGCAAAAGCACTGTGAAGTGGTATATAAGTCTAAGTGCTATTGCTATACCACCATAAAGCTTCTTTGGAAATGGAAGGATTGAAAAAAAACTGTTCTGTTCTTTATGGATTTTCAAAGTTACACTAAGTTCTTTGAAACTGTCAGAGTTTTTGTCATGCCTCCAAAAAACTGACTGCCACAGCTTTGGGGTCCCCCCCCCCCCTTTTAAATCCCTCTTGTCACCCCCATTTCATTCCCACCTCCACTTTGCAGAGGGAGAAGTTTCCACTCGATGCGTTTCCCTTAGGGACCAACAATTCCTTTCCTTCAGCAAAGCCTTCCAGATTTAATGGGGGCTTCCCAGGAATATCAGAAAACCAAACTTGCTCTGGCTGTTTGGGACAGCTCAGTTCTCGGTGAGATCATTTTACTGATGAGATCACCGAATCTTCTCCACTGATACTCAGCCAGGAATGGGAGGAAAGTCTAGGAGAATAGGAGGAAGGTGGGACTTTTAAATCCAGAAGAATCGGTTCCATGCTCTTGGGTTGAAAATTTCCACTGATGGTCTAACCAGGATCAGGGGTGGAAATGATTGCTACACCATTGTAGAAAGTCAGCGCCCACCCCTCTCCCAAGAAGAATGAAATATTCTGGGAAGCATTAAAAAGGCAGAATATTACATTTTCCCTGGACGAGAAGAGGAGAAACGTGTTTTTAAAGACAAAGAGCAGCTCCCTGCCTCCAGCAGATATTTGGTGACCTTCAGCTCCAGAGTGATGGGCTTAAGACATGACCCTCCAGGACAAAATGGGATTATCTATCAGCCAAGCTCACCGCATGGCCCAACCAAGTAACTTTGTAGCCCAAGACCGCAAGAATTTTGCAAGAGAACAACAGGCAGGTGGAAAGGTCACCTTGTGTTTTGATTCTCTTCTGCCAAGAGACAAGATTCTGTCTTCCTTGCCTCTCCCAGGTAATACATTTCCTCAGTAACAAATCTTTCCCTCACCCTGGCCCAAGCTCACACAAACTAAATTAAGCAATTGGCTCCAGCAATTCTTCTTTAAAAAAATATATATACTTTGCAGGTTGTATGCAACCTGGGAGTACAAATTGCCTATCCTTGATTAAAATAATAATTATTTATTTTGAAAACTGGAGCCAGAAAGTGGATCCTGTATTCCTTTGCAAAGAACAGTATAATCCCTACCATCTCTAGAAGCCACTTATTTTTGTCATATTCATAAGGATCTCATTCTTTCAATCCCAGGATAATGGATTGCATGACAACTAATCCAGTGGTGAAATTCAATTATTTTTTTTACTAATGGCTTGGTGGGCGTGGTAGGGGAAGGATACTGTAAAATCTGCAGTCAGAGTTAGGATTTGCCGGTTCTCTGAACTACTCAAAATTTCCACTACTGGTTCTCCAGAACTGGTCAGAACCTGCTGAATACCCACCTCTGGACTAATCAACCTGATATCAGTACCTGGAAAGAGCCTGGAAAAGATAATCAAGCATCGCATTTATGAGCACCTGGAAATGAACAAAGCAATTACTAGAAGCCAGCATGGGTTTGTCAAAAACAGATCGTACCAGATAAAACTTATTGCCTTCTTTGACAAAGGTGACTAAATTAGTAGATAAGGAAAATGCTGTGGACACCATTTATTTAGATTTCGGGAAGGCATTTGACACAGTACACCACAGTCTACTTCTCAGTAAGACAGAACAATATGAGATACACAGCATCATCACCAAATGCATTTGCAACTGGCTGACCAACCACACTCAGCAGGTAGTCAAGGAAACTACATCTACATGGATGGAAGCATGCCATGGGGGACCTCAAGGTTCTGTCTTAGACCAAGTATTCTTCAACGTCAATCAGAATAGAGATGGAAGGAACCTTGGAGGTTCTAGTCCAACAACCTGTTCAAGTAGGAGACCCTATACCGTTTGAGACAAATGGCTGTCCAGTCTCTTCTTAAAAACCTCCAGTGATGAAACCCTCACAATTTCTGAAGGCAAGCAGTTCCACTGTTTAATTGTTCTCACTGTTAGGAAGTTTCTCCTTAGTTCTAGGTTGCTTCTCTCCTTGATTAGTTTCCAACCTGCCCTGTCTGGTGCTTTGGAGAATAGGTTGACCCCCCCCTCTTCTTTCTGGCAGCCCCTCAAATACTGGAGCACTGCTATCATGTCACCCCTAGTCTTTCTTTTCTCTAGACTGTCCATAGCCAAATACTGCAACCATTCTTCATATTTTTTAGTCTTCAGACCTTTCATCATCCTAGTTCCGTGTTGGCGAACCTATGAAATGTGTGCCAGAAGTGGCACGCAGAGCCATTTCCCCCGGCATGCCAGAGGTCACCTGGAAGAGCCCTACTGCGCATGTGCACGCCCGCCGCCACCCAACAGCTGAGTGTCAGGTATCTGGCACGCATGTGCAGGGAGCAGAGGAGGTGCATGGGAGATGCGCACACATGCGCAGGGATGCATTGCACATGAGAGGATTGCACATGTATGCACGCACATGTGTGAAGATGCATGGTGCATGAGGGGGAAATCATGCGTGCATGCACAGACGCATGGTGCACAAGGGAGTCACTTGCATATGCGCAGATGCATGGCACATGAGTGGGGTTGCACGTGCATGCGCAGGGAGTGGAGGGGGCAGCACACATTGCCTTCTGGGTGTTGGCACACGAGTGTGCACAAGCAAGCAAGCGCACAATTATTGGCACGGGAGCCGAAAAAGGTTAGCCACAGGGGTGGGATTCAATTTTTTTAACAACTGGTTCTGTGGTCATGGCTTAATTGGTGGGTGTGGCTTGGTGGTCATGTGACTTGGTGGGCATGGCCAATTCGATGCCACTCATGTCGAGGGGCACTTTGACTAGTCTGGCCTCTCATGACTGTGAGGATGCTGCAACAGTCATAAGTGTGAAAAATGGTCATAAGTCACTTTTTTCAGTGCCATTGTAACTTTGAATGGTAACTCCACACAAGCAAAGTACCAGCAAAGGAAGAAAAAAAACTCCAGAGACGTTCCAGAGACAGAAAGTCTAGTCCTGCTAAGAATGTAATAAGGGTTAACGGAGAGGCAGTTTCTGTAAGCAACACCAGAATGTTTCCTTCCTGCCTTCCTTACAGGATTAGGCCAGTAATTTCTTCTAACAACCGGTTCTCCGAACTGCTTAGAATGTTAACAACCGGTTCTAGCGAATAGCTGCTAACCAGTAGAATCCCACCCCTGGTTAGCCACCACTGTCCTAGTTGCTCTTCTCTGTAGTTTTTGCAAAGTCTCAACATCTTTCATAAATGTTTATAATGTTTCATAAAGGTTGTAATATGTTCATAAATGATCCAGATGAGGGGACAGAAGGGGGACTCATCAAAAATTGAGATGACACCCAGCTGGGGGGAACACCAAACACTTTAGATCAGGGGTCTCCAACCTTGGCCACTTTAAGACTGGTGGGCGTCAACGCCCAAAAGCCAAGCTGGCTGGGGAATTCTGGGAGTTGAACTCCACCAGGCTTAAAGTGGCCAAGGTTGGAGACCCCGGTTTTAAATGATAGACTCAAGATTCAAAAGGACCTCAACAGATTTGAAAAATGGGCCCTAACCAACAAAATGCAATTCTTTTCTAGATCTCACGGCAAGCCCAAATTCCTGATGGATCAAAACTATTCTCTCTCGCCTCCTTCCCTGGATCGCCATTTTATTTTGGGTGCAAGGTAAAACAAACCCCATTGAAAAATATTGAAAATATTTCGCCAAAACCGATAAGTCTTTCTGTGCTCCCAACTGTCCTGCACCAGCCGCATTGCTTTCCAAGGCCGGGTGCAAAGCAAAGCATGGCTCTTAAGGGAAAAAGATATCCTTTCTGTCTGATAAAATGACATCCGTGCCTTGACGGGCATAGAGATCTCCCCTCCCCACCAGCCTCCTGGCTGCAGATAGGCACTCTCCGGGGCAGAGGGAAGAGGTCAGAGGTCAAGCTCATTAGCACACTCGGAATAAGCGATAACCAGGCAGGAAACGCTGGTGCTCGTTGGTTTCTAGGCAGCTGCATCTGCCTCCCCCTCTCCTAGACAAGGGGACGTTAATTCCCCCTTTGCACCAATTTTTTTTCCACTCCCCTTTGTGCATATCTTGGTGACCTGTGGTTGCCATGAAGGGGGATTGGATGGCAAGAGTGTTTTCTGCCCCCAGCTGGCTTGTAAGCAGGAGATGGGAGAGGGAGATAGATGGACAAATGGGGCTGCTTTTCAGCCAGTAGCTGAAAATGAAAGAAAAAAAAGTTGTAGGAAAACTTACATTTTGGGGGCAGCTTCCCCAGAGAGGAGACAAGCAGATGGAAAGGGAGGAGCGTAAATTCACTCTTCCTTGCCTTTGAAATTCACTCCAGATGAATTTATTTCCAGTTTGTGTCACTTCTGAATATTTATGGTTGTGATTGCTTCCGAATTAATTTGCCATTTCCTTTCCTTTCCTTTTTATCTTCCTTTCCTTTCCCCTTTCCTATTCCTTCCCTCCCTTCCTCCGTTCCTCCCCTCCCCTCCCTTTCCTTTCCTTTCCTTTTTCTTGGTCTTCTCTTCAGAAAATGTATGTAAACACTGTCGTTGCTACAATACATATTTTCCTTCAACATCCATATTTACATCTATATCTTGGTATATTCAAATAGCTATAAAAGCTATAAACAGTATGTTGCAAATTGGGACTGAGAGTTTAGCTGAGTTTGGAGATCCTTGTTGAATGAATTGCTTCCACATCCTGTTCAATGTGCTAGTTATTACCTTCTTCTTCTTCTCTTTTTCCTTCTCTTCCTCCTCCTTCTCCTCCTTCTTCCCACCTACGTTTAATTTGGCACTGTAACTTTTTAGATTGTAACTCTCAGAACAGAGATCCTTTCCTACAGTTGATCTGTAAACAGTTTGAACTGAAGTGTGGGGTCTTTTTTTTAATGACAAACAAACATTTGCTTCTGCATGAAAAGGTTTGAGTTAGAAATATAACAAATAGCATTAGCCATAAGAAACAAAGGGAAGTGGCTATAGAAAAGGACTCTAGGAAGGAATAATATCAAGAGGTTACAATACGAGTATTAACCAGGTATATGAAATAAGTATTAGAATATTGTATGATAATGAAGCATCATCTAATGAATTTGCAATGTATATGTTCTATGTTTTTGGTTTCGTTTTTAACGAAATGCTTTGTATTTTGTATATATCTTTTTAATATTTAATAAAGTTTATTTTTAAAATTAAAAAAAAGAAACAAAGAGAGAAGGCACTGGTGCTAACCTTTCCTGGGTGGAAAAGATGCTATTGTACCTTTGCTTTTATGAACCTTTAGATAAAATGTTAATAAAGAGCCAATTATCCAGGCCCAAAGGTGTCTAAAGGTTGAATCATGCCAACCGGATCAAACTTTGTTCATCTGAGATATTTGGTTGCTTAGCCAAGGAGCAAAATTAGTTAGGCAGAGAGTCAGAGAGCCATTGAAATGTACCAACTCTTGCCAAACCAAGGGTTTCTCCCCAGAATGGCTTGCAATAGGTCAGTGAAACACCTTCGGCCTGGAGGATAGACTCTTCATTGCAGAGATAGCTAAATCAATCTCTTTGATTAGAGAAAAAAATAATATATGGTTGACTGGAAATTCCTTATAGACCTTTTTGCATAAAATGTAAAAATGCACTTACTTCTACAAAGTAAAATATAATTCTATAATTGTACTTTTATTGGCTGCAAAGAAAATTGGAAATAACTTTTTTTCTTTTTATTATTTTACTTTCTGTACTTTTGCCCCCCTTTCTTCCTTCCTTTACTGCTTGTACACTTTATTAGCTTGTGTCAGTTTTATGTGCTTGTAAAAGTTCCTATAAAGTTTTATTTTTTTCGAAAAAAGGCTTAAGTGCAATTCTGTGGTGCAGATCCAAGAGCACTAGAAGGGTTGTGTGGTGGGTTCAGACCAGTGGTGGGATTCAATTTTTTTTTTCTATCGGTTCTGTGGGCGTGGCTTGGTGGGTGTGGCTTGGTGGGCATGGCAGGGGAAAGATATACTGCAAAATCCCCATTCTCAACCCACTCTAGGGGAAAGATATACTGCAAAATCCCCATTCCCTCCCCACCCCACTCACCTGCTTTCCAGCTCTATTCTCCTGTGCAGGGCAACCAAAAAAACCCCAGCCGATCAGCTGGGATTCGGGAGGCGGAGAATAGATGGGGGCAGGGCCCGTCAGAGGCAATATTGGCCGGTTCTCCAAACTACTCAAAATTTCCGCTACCGGTTCTCCAGAACTGCTCAGAACCGGCTGAATACCCCTCTGGTTCAGACCAAAGGTTCTTCTATGCCTGAATAGGCAGCTGCCTCCTTTGTTACTTATTGTAGTGCAAAGAATATTGTGAGGTGCTAGAACTAAAAAAAATACGGTTACTTCCAATTGCCACCTTTTCTTGTTTTACGGTAAATGCACTGCTGGATCAGACTAATGGATAAGGAGATCTTCATCGTGTTTCTCTCTCAAGCCATGCCGCAGATGCCACAAGGAAGTGCCACAAAGAAGCTTCCCTCCAGAACTTGTGAGGGTTCCATCATTGGAGGCTTTCAAGAAGAGACTTGACAGCCATTTGGGATGATATAAGGTCTCCTGGCTGTGGGCAACACTGCATTGTAACCACTGCGCCCCCAAGGCTAGTAGAAAAGGAGCCAAGTGTCAGTGACAAGGTTGCAGCTATCATCAAATGGTAGGTTGCATCAAATGGTGCTTCTTCCGATGTTACCTTTGCACAGTGATTCTTGACCACGACAACTTCAGATTGGGTGGACTTCAGCTCCCAGAATTCCCCAGCCAGCACCTTGAAACTCCCAGAAATGCAGCTAGGGAGGAAATATCTACATAGCTTTTTCAGCCCTATTTTCAGGATTAAACGAAGCTTAACCTCTCCCCACAAGTATCCAGACTGAAAGCCTCCAGAGAAGGAGGACAATGGGGGAAGAAGTAAACGTGGTGAGAAGGGAGTGAAAGAAATCGCTGGTGTGTAAAATGGCAATTTTGTTCCAATCGGGATCAAATTCCTGGAAGTCAGTAGAGTTAGCCTGCAATACTGCATTCTAACCACAGCGCCACCACGACTCTTTTGGCAATTGTACCAACAGGGGTGACTCTCTAATTCAGAGAGATTCAAACTTTTTAGGCCATTTAGGTATTTGTTAAGTTTTTTAAAAAGGAAAGTAAGAAATTCCCAAACCCTGTTTAAGAGGCAAAGCTCTAGGGCTAGAAAACTGGCTGTGTTCAAGTGAAATTTGGTGAGTGGGTGGCAGAGGTGGTATTCAGCCGGTTCTGACCAGTTCTGGAGAACCGTTAGAGGAAATTTGGAGTAGTTTGGAGAACCGGCAAATCCCACCTCTGACTAGCCCCGCCCCATCTCTTCTCTGCCTCCCATCGAGTCCCAGCTGATCGGCTGGGTCTTCTTTGGTTGCCTTGCCCAGGAGAACGGAGCTGGAAAGCAGGTTAGTGGGTGGGGAAGGAATGGGATTTTGCATTAACCTTCCCCTGCCATGCCACCAAGCCATGCCCACCAAGCCATGCCCACCAAGCCACACCCACCAAGCCACGCCACACCACGCCCATCAAGCCACACCCACAGAACTGGTAGTAAAATTTTTTGAATCCTACCACTGGTGGGTGGCCTTTAGCCTGTCCTGGAACCTCATCAAGTTCTCAAGCAAGCCTGAAGTTCTGCAGAATATAGTTTGGATACTTCTGGTCTGATGGAGTTAAGTTTCCAAATCTGGCTACATTGCAAATCAGCCTCTTCAACATCTCCACAATGGCATGTTCCTGCCTTGCCATCTCCTCCACTCTGGGAAAACTCCCTTCAAGAGCCTCGCTTCCTTCTCTGATTTGGGCGCTGAGCTCTGTCCTCTAATTACCCTCATTTTTCACCAATCCCCCCCCCTCCCCACTTTTCTGTCAATTGCTCTGCCAGTCTTCAGTTCACATGACTGCACAGGTGGGTTCAGACATAAAAGGGAACTCTGCCAAGGACTTTTCTTTTGAACTCCCAAGCCCCGCGAAGCGATATAAGAACTTTAGAATTATACAGTAACAAACAGAAATAATCTTATTAGCTAGTAAAGAGCAACAAAAGGCCTTGAACTGCCACCTCAGTAGAAAACATAAAAAGGGAGATGAAGTGACCATTGCTTGATGAACGTCCAAGAGCAGTGCTGGGTGGAAAAAGAAAGAAGCCTGTTCTGGTTTACATATTAATTTGACGCAAGAATTAACCTAGTAGGTATAATTATAACTTATTCCTGTGTATTGTAGCTTTGGGTTGCAAGAGTCTTCCTGACTGCATTTGTACCACAATGGGGATGGGTGACTTATGGTTCAGGATTGTTGTGTTGTGGAAACCCAACCATCTTCTTAACATGTTGTTAACCGGTCACTAAAGGAATCACTGTACATCAAAAACTGTATTGAGAGTTACATTTATTTCTCAGCCAGTCCTAATCCCCAAGAAATTTTATTCATGCCATCAAAGATTTAAACTATCTCATTTTGATCTGTTTGGACAGTTTTGAGTTAGGATTGGATATGTGGTATGAATCCTCCTTCATGTATGCATTTTACTTCTGATGGGAAATGCCATGCCCCTGATGGAGACTGACTCTGAGGGAGAGGAGGAAGAGCCGACAGGGAGTGGAAGTGTGGCTCTGGAGGTTGTGGAGGAGGCTGGGGAAGGGCAGAGGCCGGCTGGGCAGTCAGAGGAGGACCCAGGCCCATCCCCTCTCCATCCTAGGGCATGCAGGGAGGAGAGGATAAGGGAGAGGGGGGAGGAGAGGGCCTTGATCCTCTTAATGGGCTGCAGCTGTGACAGATGGAAAAGAGGACAGACATGCGTAGGGGCGAGTGCTGGAAACAAAGCATGGAAATATCTCTAGTTTATTGTTCCTCTCTGAGTTTGGCATCCTTCCCAGTGTGTGTTCTGTTATCTGTAGATGTCCTCCAGCCCTTATCTTGCCTGGTTTGTGTTGCTTTTTTCCTCCTTCTTGTAACTGTTTGTGTGGGGTTTTTTGTCTTCCAACAAGGATATTCGGAGCATGGGAGCAAAGTGAAGGAATAAAAGGGGCTTCACCTGTTTTCTGTGACCGTGTTTCTTTTGTATCCCTCTCTGGGTCATCACAGGAAATTGGGACACTTTATAAAAAGTGGGGCTGCCACAAAGAAGAGGGATCAACTATTCTCCAACGTAGTTGAAGGCAAGATGAGAAGCAACGGATGGAAACTAATCAAAGGCAGAACCAATCTAGAACTAAGGAGAAATTTCCTAACACTGAGAGCAATCAACCAGTGGAATGGCTTGTCTTCAGAAGTTATGGGTGCTCCAACAGTGGAGGCTTTCAAGAAGACACTAGACAGCCATTTGTCTGAAATGGTATAAGGTCTTCTGCTTGAGCAGATGGTTGGATTAGAATACCTTCAAGGTCCCTTCCAACCCTGTTGTTTTGTTTTTCTGTTCAATATCATATGTGAGTAAATTGCTTGTGTTGTCCTTAACTGGCTCCTGTTCTTATCCCATGAGAAATTTTTATGGCAACATAACTGTATGTTTGGTTGATGGTGGGCAAAACAGAATTGCCTCTCTAGCCACCTGCCTACTATTGTGCTAAGATGCCATGTAGCCCACAACCCTTCACACCCAAAAATAATTTGGAACAAGAATACAGCTGTGAACCATTCCCAGCATCTGTTTATCCAGAGGATCCAGAGGATCAAAGCTTTTGAATTAGTCCGGAAACAGATTCTGTAGAAAGTAAGGGGATACAACCTTCTTCATGTTGCCACACTGGAGCTGAGGGATACGGAGGGGGAAATAGAGATATCTGGGGTTTTGTAGCCAAACCAAAATACTTTCTTCTGGGAACCAAGGACATTCCCACAGGTGGCTGAAGAGAGGAGGAGTGAAGTTACCAGGCAACCAGACAGCGCCTTGATTGGACCATGTGACTGATTGTTTGGGGAAGGGAGAAAACTTTTACTTTCAACTAGGTGAAAAGCATGGGAACCTTAAGGGTCAGTTTTCACCAGCTTGTGCCAATATGATACATCCAATAAAGCTGTTCTTTGAGAAATCTACCTGCCTCAGAGTTTTGTTCATGATGGGTGTATTACTTGGAACCCTGACATTAGCTTTTGAGGTGAAAGTTGTAACCTACTTGTCTTCATTGCCTTTTTCTTTTCTCTGAACCTTCTGAACCTTCTCTTTTTTTTCTTCTAGTTCAGTTTGTATGAGTTTTTACTGCATTAAAAAATTTAAAAAAATTCAATAAAATTATTAATTTTATTAATAATAACCTTGTGAGTGATTTTTTTCTAATCTAGGAACTGTTGGCAGCTACAACGATCCAAAGGAGATGAGCTGAAGATTTGCCAGAAGGTATTTTAAAAGTTTGCACAGATACATGTTCTGAATCACAGATGTCTGGATTCACACCACGTTTGCTCATTCACTCTCTGCAGTGTGCACACACGCACACACACATACATGTGCACACAGGCACACATGCATACACACCGCCTGGCACCAAAGAGAGCATGATTTTTGATGTTGCTTAATTCCCAAGCTGGGTTTTATCAGCCTCTGCTGACCTCCCCCAGAAGATCTTTGAGTTCTGTTTGTTTTTGGCTGTACTCCAGCCTTAATCCTATTTTCACCAGCTTCTATCCCATTTAATGCAAGCTTCTGTAAGTCAGAATTAATTATGCTGGGCCTTTTCTTGGTCATGAGGGAAAGAAAACAGAGAAATTCTGTCTTGCAAAGAGGAAGTAAGGGAGGAAGGGAGGGAGGGAGGGAGGAAAAACATAGAATAACAGAATTGGAAGGGACTTTGGAAGTCTTCTATTCCAACCCTCTGCTGGAACAACAGACCTTATGAATGTCCAATCTCTTCTTTTAAGCCTGCACTAATGGAGCACCCACAACTTCTGAAGGCAAGCTGTTCCACTGGTTGATTGTTCTCACCGTTAGGAAATTTCTCCTTAATTCTAGATTGCTTCCCTCCTTGAATAATTCCCATCCATTGCTTCTTGTCCTGCCTTCTGGTGCTTTGGAGAATAAGTCGACCCACTCTTCTTTGTGGCAGCTCCCTAAATATTGGAATAGTGCTATCATATCACCCCTGGGCCTTCTTTTCTTTAGATTAGCCAGACCCAAATTCTGCAGCCATTCTTCATATGTTTTGGTCTCTAGGCCTTTGTATTAAGCAATATTAAGAAGAGGCTCAGTCTGGCCCTTCTCTGGTTCAAGTGGCTGTCCAGTCTCTTCTCAAAGAGAAGGCAAGTCATTCCTGAAGGCAAGTCATTCCACGGATTCCTTGTTCTCACCATTAGGAAATTTCTCCTTAGTTCTAGATTGCTTCTCTCCTTGAATAATTTCCATCCAGTGCTTCTTGTCTTGACTTCTTGTGCTTTGGAAAATAATTTGACCCCCCTCTTCTTTGTGGCAGCCCTTCAAATACTGGAACACTTCTATTATGTCTCCCCCAGTTCTTCCTTTCACTAGACTAGACAAACCCAACTCCTGCAACTCTTCTTCATCAGATTTAGCTTCCAACCCCCTAATCTTCTTTGTTGCTCTTTTCTGCACTTTTTCCATAGTCTCTATATCTTTTTTAGAATATGGTGGCCAAAACTGGATGCAGTATTACCACTATTGTTGTATTGTTAATCATAATAATTTAGACACCTAATTTAAAAACAGATTTTGTGAGATCACCAGATGAAAATGCGTGTCCACTTGCCACAACAACTCAATATGGTTGCCAAAAAGAAAGAAAAAAATCAGATTTAAAGCTCTGGCAAGATTTGAATCCTTTGATGGTTGAACAAAACATCATGCAAGATGGCAGAAGAACCTCCAGGGCCAGAAAATGTTGCCAGCTCACTTCTGAAACAAAACAAAGAGAGAAGCAACATGGAATTAAGGAGAAATTTTCTGACAGTGAGAACAATTAACCAGTGGAACAGCTTCCCTTCAGAAGTTGTGGGTGCTTCACCACTGGAGGTTTTTAAGAAGAGACTGGACAGCCACTTGTCTGGAATGGTTTGGACTAAAAGACTTCCAGCTCTATTCAGATAGATAGGTAGACAGACAGACAGACAGACGATGATAGGATAGAGATAGATAGATAGATAGATAGATAGATAGATAGATAGATAGATAGATAGATAGATAGAGATAGATAGACAGATAGACAGATAGTAGGTAAGTAGGTAGGTAGGTAGATAGAGGTAGTTAGATGACAGATAGATAGATAGATAGATAGATAGATAGATAGATAGATAGATAGATATGATACAGATTGTCTTATATCAGACATGGTCATTTAAAACAAAGCAAGGGCAAAGAACAGTTGTTCCTTCCAGGAAGCTCCAAAATGGATTGCTGGTAAAAAAATATTTGCAAACATCATTCTGGTGTCATAAAACTGGATCCCATTGCCCTTTCTGTTTTCAAGTTATTTGATTCATCTATTAAAACAGTTTTGTCATGCTTCTTCCCACCTTCCTTGCCTTCTATTTTTGCCAGCTGAGACAAAGTTCTGTAGACACTACGCAAGCCCTAAAAAATTTCGTTAATGTCCCTTCTGAGAAGAAATCCAAACTACAGCAAGCCTCAGAGACTTGTGGAAAAAGTGTATCTTCCTGGGTTGAATACCCTTTAACCAATTCTTGGTTTATATACAAAAACAAGCTCTTGATTTCAGAGGTCAAAGGAGCTCAGGCCAAACTATGCCTTTGATAAAGTTGGCCCAATTTTTTGTCCTTCATAGAATTCACTGCATAAATGTATTCAAATAAAGCACTTCTAACCATTAGCCTGAAAAATTCTGGCTGGTAAATTTCTAGGGTGTTCTACAAAAAGATTCCCTCTCAATCAAATTTGGGACTATTTCTTCTAATAATATATAAATATACTTTAAAATTAATTTGTTTGAAATCCATGGAAACTGTAGAAGAATTAGCAGGTCAATGTGTCGATATATTTGTAGCTCAGGGTTGCAATGTGGGGTCCTTGATGCTCTCTGACCTTGGCTGTTTTCTTGCAGAAGTTTCATTATCCAAACTGTGTGAAATCATCAGCGCATTCATGCCAGTATATCTCATTCTTTAACATTATAGATATATTAACAATTACATACCTTTTATGTAAAATGTGGCATTAACACTGAAAATAGGACAGGGGAGAAGATCAGAGGTGGTCTTCAGCAGGTTCTGACCAGTTCTGGAGAACTGGTAGAGGACATTTTGAGTAGTTCAGAGAACCAGCAAATCCCACCTCTGACTGACCCTGCCAACCCCATCTATTCTCTGCTTCCCAAGTCCCAGCTGATTGGCTTGGTCTCCTTTGGTTGCCCTGCACAGGAGAACGGAGCTGGAAAGCAGGTCAGTGGGATGGGGAGGGAGAGGGGATTTTGCAGTATCCTTCCCCTGCCACGCCCATCAAGCCATGCCACACGCACCAAGCCACGTCAAACAAACCATGCCCACAGAACCAATAGTTAAAAAAATTGAATCCCATCACTGGGGCAGATCATCATGGTGATCTCTCTGTAGGGTTAGTAAGAGTCAGCATTGACTTGATGCACAACAGTGACTTAATCCATGTAAAAAATTAGAATGGCTGCAGAGGGGATCACTCCCTCACACACAGAAAACACAAACATACAACTTACAATCTTGTCACTAAATAAGTGCAGGAAAAATCCATCTGGCTTTCTTGCAATTCACCTCTTTGAAAGAAATTTCAAAAAGAAATGTGTGTTCATCCAACTGAGTAAGAAGGGATATGGAAGAGAAGAAACTTTTTCCCCCTGCTCAACTTTTAACTTTTACTCCTTTAAAACGTACTCTATAATTTGGCACTGCATTCTAGGAACAGCTGGTCTGATCATGTACAGTCACGTAAGAACTTGGGAGTTGGGAAGCTGAAAAGAGACCAATTCCGGCTTTGAGTTGCTGTGTCAGATTAGCGGTGCAATTCTTTTGTTAAGTCATTACTCTTTCGAATTCCGGGTGCATGTATACATAGCAAGACCCCGTAGATATGCATCCCATCTGTTTCTCGCTCTTTCAAACACTGATTTCACCTGGCAGGTTGAAAGCACGTTGGAAAGTGCTTCAATCCTGTTGTCATTTTGTAGATGGTTGTCATGTAGTAAAGGCATCCTGAGGGTGTGGAGGAGAAAACAGTTGCTCATAAAATATAAGCAGAGTTTCAGTTGCGCCATCATGGCTGTGGGCAGAGAAACTTTAGGGACAATGTATCTGACTTTCACAGAGAGAAGACATAAGCCAACCATTTCTCAGGAAGTGACTCTCGAAAGGCTATTAGTAGCGGGGGGAAAGGCCAGGTGGAGAAAATTCCATCAGAGTTGAATGTTTACTCCTGGAATTTAACAGTATTTAACTAGGGGACAGGATTGTACAAAGAGCAACAGATGCTTAAGCCATGTCATCGCTGATCAGTACATCATCCTCCATGAAAGTGTTGGATGAAATAACCATCTGGTTCTGTTCCAAGCTGGGAGGAAGACACTGGAAACATGGGGGCTGGTTGGAAAGAAGGTTTAATGGTGAAGCAGAACCACCAAGCACATGGTTCTCTGGTGCAGCTGAACACGTGGAGTTGAGAGTGAGGCGTATTTACACCTTCTCTTAGGCTTGGAACTTGAGCTTCCTATTCCTGTGCAAGAACATGTATTCTATTGGTTGTTGTCAGACTCCCATAGTGCTGTGTACAAATCCGAGGAGTTTATCTGAGCCAAGCTTGGTTGAAGTTTGGCTGGTGCAATGTCCTTAGGAGATTGTGCAATGCAGTGAGCCCTGCTGCTAGTGGGTTAATCCTATTATGTCCTGGGGGGTCATGTCTTAATCCCATCACACTGAAGCTGAAGGTCTTTTGTTTTGTAGATTGGATGGCTCCGTCTTTCTTAATGGGCACCAAAATATCTGCTGGGGGCAGGGACCTGAAATTTTGTATTTCTCTTTTAGGGGAAATATTTTATCCTGCCTTTTTTTTTTAATATTACTCAAAATATCAATTTGTGGGGGTAGCTTTCCCACAAAAGTTTCTGTGCAATTCTGGTCTTCTTCAAAATGATTTCAAAAGCCAATTAGCATTCACCAGGCGGGATAAGGTCTGGCAGGAGAAACTGATGGAGCCCTAAAATACACCCTTCCAGGAAGCACAGAAGAGAAGCTTGCCCAGAGCCCTGGCAATACCACCAAATTCTGCCTTTGGTAGGCTGGCAGTGAAAGACAGACACAAAGGGGTGGAATTGCCACAAAGGTAACTCTGGGGTTGCAAAGAATGGATTTTTTTTTCCCCCTGTGCAAATGGCCAGAGAATCGAAGTCTGTAAGAGCATGGGCACAAGCATTAGATGAAACGCAATCTGCATCTCATTATTTCCACCCCAAATTTTGCAAAACAAACCCAATTCTTTGCTCCATGACAAATGTGCTTTTCTGGGATTTGCCTAAAAGAGCAAAACAGCCCGAGGAAGAATGAAAGTAATTTTAATGAGTGTTAAAGAAAGGATTACTTGGGGGCGAAACAAAACTCTCTCGATCACGGGAAGTTGCATTAGAGAGGCTCTGAAGGATAGGCAGATTGTCCCACTGAAATGGTTTGGGGGCTACTTTTTTTTTATTTCTTTCACTGGATTCTGTTTCTAAGAGACACAGAGCAAGCCAACTGCGGTGCCAGCTGTGATGCTGCCACACGCATCGCAGCATTGTGCTGCACCTGGAATACTGCGTCCAGTTTTGATCACCGCATTACAAAAAAGCTGCTGAGACTTTGGAAAGAGTGCAGGGAAAAGCAACTAGCATAATTAAAAGCCTGGAGATTAAAACATATGAAGAACGATTGCAGGAACTGGGTACGGCCAGTCTAGAGAAAAGAAGAACTGGGGATGTTTCAGTGTTTGAGGGCGCTGCCACACACAAAAAAAGAGGGTCACCTTATTTTCCAAAGCACCAGAAGGCAGGACAAGAAACAATGGATGGAAACCAATCAAGGAGAGACGCAACCTGGAATTCAGGAGAAACTTCCTAACAGGGAGAACAATTAATGTGTGAAAAAACTTGTCTCCAGAAGTTGTGGGTGCTTCTTCACTGGAAGCTTTTAAGAAGTGACTGGACAATCACTTCTCAAATTGTATAGGGTCGTCTGCTTGAGCAGGGGGCTGGACTAGAAGACCTCAAATTTCCCTTCCAGCTCTGTTCTGACCTGACCTCATAACCGTTCTGGAAATGATGCAAATTCAGTTTGTCTTTGCTCAGTGGTGTCACAACTCACGAGACACCTGTTATCCCCTTGCCCATCTCTGCCAAGTAGCAGGCCAGAAGATTACTTTAGTGGTAGAAACAGCAGAGCAGACATGATTTGTAATGATTTACATCCAGGTAACCCGTAGCCTGCCATGCACTATGGCCTTCCCGTGCCCTCTACTATGTAAACATCTGTGGGTTTGCACAACAATTCACTAATTGTGTGCTAGCAGGTTCCCACTGCTATAAACATTTATAGACAATTGCATAACTGAACATGAGCGAACTTTGAAGGCAACCCAGCAATTTTAAAACCAGGGATTAGATCCTTAAGATGATGCTTTAATTTTGTCCCTTTGGTATAATTTTGGAAATATTTCATGGTTCTTAAATTCCAAGTTTACTGATGCTTTGCTAACCTGTTTATTTATATCAGGTTGAGTGTGATTCCCTAATTAATGTACAAACCAGTTAATGCTGAGAGGGTTTTTGTTGTTGTTGTTGTTGTTGTTGTTCTTATTTATTTTCATAGTACTAATGTAGATGGGAACATTAACTTTTCTGCTTTTTGCTTGTGTTTTGATACTCCCCAACTTATTTCCAATCACCCTGCAGTTTATGGTAGTTTGTTGTCCCTGGGTATACTCAGAACCCAGCTTAAGCCCTAAAAAGGGATCAACATCATTTAACAAATAAACCCACTGAATTCTCACTCTCACTTACCTGGCATCACTGCCAGCTGTGACATCAAGAGGCAACTGGACTTTCTGGTTTTTCTTTGAAGACATTTCGCTTCTTATCCGAGAAGCTGCTTCTTTTTTCAACTTCTCAGAGCTGAAATACGATCACAACATCTGAGTGCGCCCCACCAATGTAGCCCTTGGGAGTTTTGGCAGGTTGTGTGAACAAGACCCGAAATATCTTCATTAACGACTTAGATGAGGGAATAGAAGGGGAACTTACCAAATTTGCAGATGATACTAAGCTGGCAGGAATAGTTAACACCCAAGAAGATAGGCTCAAGATCCAGATGGATCTTGACAGACTAGAATACTGGACCATATCTAATAAAATGAAATTCAATATAGAGAAAAAATAAAGTCTTACACTTAGGCAAGAAAAACCAAAAGTACACATATAGACTGGGGTGAAACCAGGCTCAACAGCAGTAACCATGAGAAGGATCTTGGAGTCTTAGTGGACAACCAGCTCAATATGAGCCAGCAATGTGCAGCTGCCGCCAAAAAAGCTAATGCAATCCTAAATTGTATTAACAGAGGGATACAATCAAGATCAAGGGAAGTACTAATACCACTCTATAAAGCCTTAGTAAGACCACACCTAGAGGACAGCATCCAGTTTTGGTCACCACATTATAAAAAAGATGTTGAGACTCTAGAAAAGGACAGAGAAGAGCAACCAGGATGATGAGGGGACTGGAGGCTAAAACATACAACGAAAGGTTGCAGGAACTGGGCTTGGCTAGTCTAGTAAAGAGAAGGACCAGGGGAGACAGGAGAGCAGTCTTCCAATATTTGAAGGGCTGCCCCAGAGAGAAAGGGGTCAAGCTATTTTCTAAAGCGCCTGTAGGCCAGACATGGAATAATGGATGGAAACTGAACAAGGAGAGAGATTCAACCTGGAAATAAGGAGGAATTTTTTGACAGTGAGAACAATCAACCCATGGAACAGAAGTTGCCTTCAGAAGTTGTGGGAGCTTCACCACTGAAGGCTTTCAAGAAGAGACTGGACTGCCATCTGTCAGAAATGGTGTAGGGTTTCCCGCTTGGGCAGGGGGTTGGACTAGATGACCTACAAGGTCCCTTCCAACTCTGATTATCAGTTATCTTAAGGAAAGAAGGTTGAAAGATAAATGTAGCTTGATGCTTCAGCTATCCTCTAGAAGAAAACTTTTTCTCTTCTGCTGGTGTCTTCCCCAGTACTTGGAAGACTCTCCCTTGGCTTGTGGGGGGGGGGGGTGGGAAATATGCTGAAGCAACCTGCATCCCAGCTGCTGTGGGGCATCCCCCTTTGTGCTGCATGCTTGACTTCAGCCCAGTGGCTCTTTTCCCCAGCAAAGCTTTTGGAGCTGGCGCCTGAATTCCCTGAGATCAGCGACCTCTGGACCCCCACGAGATTTCTCGCCTGCTGGACTTCTGCGGTAATGAGGCTTTGAGGAACCAAGGGGCCAGCAGCTTCCACAGGCTGCCTTCCTGCAGGTCAGGAAAAGTTCTCCTCTGAAGAGGCTGGCCTCTGGAAGTGGGGGAGAAGGTTCCCACCAGTAGTAGTAGAAAGCCCTGCAAGCAGAACCAGATGAGGTGGGTTCACGTTTGCAACGATTTCAGGTCAGGGCCTTTTGTCTAAAGGTTTTGTTGGAAGAAATATCCATCTGGTTCAGTTCCTAGCGGGGAGAAAGACACTGGAAACATGGAGGCTGATTGGAAAGAGGGTTTAATGGAGCGGAACCCTCAAGCGTATGGGTTCTGGTGCAGCTGCCCACATGGAGTTGAGAGAGAGGAACTTTGAACTTCCTGTTCCTGTGCAAGAATATGTATTCTATTGGTTGTTGTAGGGGTCACAGCTAACGTCAGGGTTCCGACAAATGCTCTAATCAAATCATGAGCCTCGAGCCAAACTTCAAAAGAAACCCAATTATTTATCAGGAGCAACATGTCAGCACATATCCTAATGAAGCCAGTTCTGACTCACGTAATTTATGGTGCACCTATGACCCTGTTTCCCCCCTCTCCCCTGGGTGTGTCATAAATCATGTTCTCCAACAGAGGACTTTCCTGGGCTTTAGAGGTCACGCCCCTCCAACTGGATCGGTAACCTGGGACACAGCCTTGGTAAGGTATGTGTGGAATGTACTTCTGGTTTTGATTGCCTTGCTGCTCCTTCAGGTTCCCCCTCCCCTCCCTGTGGCAACTCGAAAGGAGTCCAGGAATGCTTTACGAGTTGACAGCTAACATTGTGGGTTGTCTGAGTCCCAGGTTTGGTGGAAGCTTGCTGTGCGATGCAATGTCCCCTGGCGATTGTGCCATGTGGTGAGCTCTGCTACTAGATAGGTTAATCCTATTATGTCCTGGAGGGTCATGCCTTAATCCCATCACCCTGGATCTGGAGGTCTTTTTTCATTAGCTAGGCTGGCCCAGTCTTTCTTAATGGGCACAAAAATATCTGCGGGGGCCAGGGAGCTGAAGCCGTGAGTTTCCGTTTCCAAGAGCATGCTTCTCAATTTCTCATCCAGGGAAATATAATATTCTGCCTTTTAAATATTCCCTAAAATATTTCATTCTTTGAGGAGAGGGTGGCTTCCCTCAGTTTCCTTCCCCCTCCCCTGATCCGGAGCAGGGGTGGGCTGGTGGGGGTTCGCAGGGGTTCGGGAGAGCCCCTAGCTAAGATTCTGTGCCGTTTGGAGAACCCCCAAATCCCACTCCAGGCTGGCCCTGCCCACCCCTCCCCTCCCCTCCCAGGGGTCCCCATGTGGCCCATTTTGGACGCAGGTAAGGGCAGGGCCTTCACGGAGGCTCAGGGAGGGCGAAAAACGGGCCTCCTGGAAGTTCGGGAAGGCCGGAAATGGGCTCGTTTCTGGCTTCCAGAGAGCCTCCGGAGCCTGGGGGACCAACCTACCCACCCCCCACCATGGTGCAGGAGGCCAACTAGGCCACGCCCACTATGGCCACGCCCACCCAGCACCTGGGCAGAGAACCACTTGCTAAAATTTTTGGAGCCCACCCCTGATTAAGGGCCAGGAGAGGTCATAGCAAGAGCAAACCTCCCAACCCCCGATGGCCGAGGCTACTATTCCAGATGACAACATTGAGAGTGTCCTTGAGGGACAATTGGACAGAGAATCCAATTCAAGTCCTGGTGCGGTTTAGAGCATTGCACTGATGAAAACAATATTACGATTTAGAAGAAGGAATGGATGAGTCTGGCTGAGCAGCAGGACACCAGTGCCACACCGACGTAACCCCGATTGAGTTCTCACAGTCCATTGGTTCACGGATTAACCTGGGCTTGCTTCCTCTGACACACAAAGTCACAAAAAGCTAAGCACGGTTAACACTAATCAAGAGGATTCTTTGTGCAAATGCAGCTGCCTTGATAAAATGTGTAACTGAAAAACTCATCACAAGCCACCTTAACTAACCAGTCTTCCCCGTGCTTTCTTTAAGCCAGTGTTTTTCAACCTTGACAACTTTACTACCATTCTATAAAGCTTTGGTAAGACCACACTTGGAATCCTGCATCCAGTTTTGGTCACCACACTATAAAAAAGATGTTGAGACTCTAGATAAAGTACAGAGAAAAGCAACCAGGATGATGAGGGGACTGGAGACTAAAACATATGAAGAACAGTTACAGGAACTGGGCCTGGCTAGTCTAGCGAAGAGGAGGACCGGGGGAGACAGGAGAGCATCTTCCAATATTTGAGGGCTGCCATGGAGAGGAGGAAGGGTCAAGCTATTTTCCAAGACCAGACAAGGAATAATGGATGGAAAATGAACAAGGAGAGATTCAACCTGGAAATAAGGAGAAACTTTCTGACAGTGAGAACAATCAACCAATGGAACAGAAGTTGCCCTCGGAAGTTGTGGGAGCGCCATCACTTGACACATTCAGGAAGAGATTGGACTGCCATTTATCAGAAATGATATAGGGTCTCCTGCTTGGGCAGGGGGGTTGGACTAGATGACCTACAAGGTCCCTTCCAATTCTGTATCAGAAACATCTTAAAGTTGCCAAAGTTAACTGTAAACTGCTCAGGGAGGGCTATAAAGCACTATGAAGAGATATATAAGTCTAAGTGCTGTTGCTATTGTAGCCTTCACTGCCCTTGACGTCCAAAGGGTGAGAGGGATCCACCGATTCCCCTGGCCTTCACCCCAGTGGTGGGATTCAATTTTTTTTTACTACCGGTTCTGTGGGCGTGGCTTGGTGGGTATGGCAGGGGAAGGATACTGCAAAATCCCCATTCCCTCCCCATCCCACTAACCTGCTTTCCAGCTCCGTTCTCCTCTGCAGGGCAACCAAAGATCAGCTGGGACTCCGTGGGAGGCAGAGAATAGATGGGGTTGGCGGGACCAGTCAGAGGTGGGATTTTCTGGTTCTCTGAACCACTCAAAATTTCTGCTACCGGTTCTCCAGAACCAGTCAGAACCTGCTGAATACCACCTCTGCTTCACCCGTTGTTGTTTTTTGGCCCAGAGACCCTGCTAGATTGCCTTTCCTGGACTGCACCGGAACAGATGCCAACATGATCTCGAACTGCCTATGATCCTGTGACATGAGCCAGCCGGTGCTGAGAGCTGATGTCTCTGTGTGTCTTCTGCATGATTGGCCTGAGCGCTTCCAGCCAGCCTGATACTCCGACAGCTAAGCAGCTGTTTTGGGAACCGTATCATGTTCCGAGAAGCTTGGTGGGTGACAGCCCCAAGAAAAGGCTTATCCTCTGTCTCCTTCTCTCCCTAACTCCCCCCACCCCCCAGTCCCTTTGAGCCCCCCCGCAACATGTGCAGCAACAGGCCAGTTTGCAAATGTCAATTTTACACCTAATTTAAGAAGAGCTAGCGGGCCTCGGCGTGTTTCGGAACTCAATCCCCATCCATCCTGAAAAACGAAGGAGCCATTTCCTCCCCCCTCCCCCGCCCCCTCTGGGAAGTCCTGTCCAAGGTATTTACAAGGCTTTGAGTCCAGGCTCAACTCCCAAGTCCTCCTTTTCCTGGGGGGGGGGAAAAAAACCCAGCCAACCAAGTGTTCATCAGTCTGTCCAGCCTGATACAATGGCACTGAGAAAAAGTGATTTATGACCGTTGTTCACACTTACGACCATTGCAACATCCTTATGGTCACGCGATCAAAATTCAGACGCTGGACAACTGACATTTATGACAGTTGCAGCATCCCGGGGGTCACGTGATGTGATCCCCATTTTTTGTGACCTTCTGACAAGGAAAGTCAATGGGGGAAGCCACTGACTTCCTTAAACAACCAGGCCTCAGCCGGTCTTCTGAAAGCTCGCAGATTTGCACACAAACCACCATACAACAGTAGAAAGCAGCTTTCAAGGTGTTTCATGTCAAACGACAAACTTCCCATCCAGCAAGAACGGCGTACAATCCGGTCTAGGTTATCACTGGAAGCTTCTGCCTCCCAATGCTACATCCATCTAAACGCTCCTATCTCCTGTACTCGCCCCTAATTAGCCCCTTAATTACCCTTTATGTCATCATCCGGTTATACCTAATATGTCCATTGTTTCCTATCTCTGCAACCTATCCTTCGCCTATGAACCTTACCTACTCGTGAGTAAACTATATTCCCGGATTCCACCATCCCTCTCCGCCGAAGCACAATCCCAGAAGTCTACAGTGTCAGGCTTCAGCTGACGGGCTCAGTTTATCTATCATCACTAGCGGAGCCCGACACCAGGTTACTAACTTAACAATTTCAGTGATTCACTTTACAACGGTGGCGAGAAAGGTTGTAAAATGGGGCCAAATTCACCCAACAAATGTCTCGCTTAGCAACAGAAAATATGTGTGCCATTGTGGTCGTAAGTCGAAGAACTACCTGTATATATACATTCAGAAAGAAGCCCTAAAATGGTGATTGAAAATGTTGATGCGTGTGGAAAAACAATAAATGAAGAAGAGAAACAAGGGACTATTATAGAAGAAATGGCGATGAATGAAGGCAAAGGCGCATGGTGTCCCAGGATAATGTTACAGGATCCAATCTGGGTCGGTCACCAGGACCAAAGGTTTAGTCTTCTGAGCTTTCAGATTCATGCTGGAGCCCATCCCCAAGAAACTTCTCTCTGTGTGTCCCAAAGGTATATTTTTTTCAGGAGGCAACTGGACTTCCTTGTTTTTTCTTTTGAAGACATTTCACTTCTCATCCAAGAAGCTTCTTCAGCTCTGAGAAGGACAGTGAGGAATGGAAGGATTTCTCTTCCTTGCAGAGAGCTGGTCATTTGCATCCTTTTAGAGGGACGTTGAGGCCACTTGGAGGTTTATCTGTGTCCTCAAGATCACCTGAGTGGTGCTCCTGATTCCTGTAGTCTGCCATTTTTCCCTCTGAAAATCCATTCCTGTTTCCACAACATTCCAAGGGTGTTCATCCCAAATTGCACAGCTAAAAGTCTGTAGAGAAATTCTCAGTCATCCAGGTCATAGTTGTCCCAAAGGTGCTTTTTCAGGAGGCAATTAGACTTTCTTGTTTTTTCCTTGAAGACATTTCGCTTCTCATCCAAGAAGCTTCTTCAGCTCTGACTGGATGGTGGGGAAGGGAAGAATTTATATCCCTTGCGGACAGCTAATCATTTGGGACCCTTTTTTAACCCAAAAAAAAAAAAAAAAAAAAAAAAAAAAAAAAAAAAAAAAAAAAAAAAAAAAAAAAAAAAAAAAAAACCAACCCCCCCCCCCCCCCCCCCCCCCCCCCCCCCCCCAAAAAACACACAAACCCCACCCAAACAACCCCCACCCCCCCGCCCCCCCCCCCCCCCCCCCCCCCCCCCCCCCCCCCCCCCCCCCCCCCGCCCCCCCCCCCCGCGCCCGCCCCCCCGCACCCCCCCCCCCCCCCCCCCCCCCCCCCCCCCCCCCCCCCCCCCCCCCCCCACCCCCCCCCCCCCCCCCCCCGGCCCCCCCACCCCCCCCCCCCCCCACCCCCCCCCCCCCCCCCCCCCCACCCCCCCCCCAAACCAAACCCCCCCACCCCAAAAAAACCACAAACCCCACACAAAAAAAACTCTCCCCACCCCCCCCCCCCCGCGCAAAACCACCAAAAAAAAACCCCACAAACGTAACCATTTGAGACAATCCAGGTCAACTGTAACCTGAGAAACTCTATAGAGTTTTAGCGACACAATTTGGGATGAACACCCTTTGAATGAGGTGGGAGTAGGAATGGATTTCGGGGGGGGAGGGGGGAATCGCGGACTACAGGAACCATTTGCACTACTCAGGTGACCCTGAGGACACAGATGAACCTGCAAGTGGCCCAGTGGTGGGATTCAAAATTCTGTGGTTCTGTGGGTATGGCTTGGTGGGAGTGGCAGGGGAAGGATATACTGCAAAATCCCCCTTCCCTCCCCACCCCACTAACCTGCTTTCCAGCTCTGTTCTCCTGTGCAGGGCAACCAAAGGAGACCCAGCTGATCAGCTGGGACTCAATGGGAGGCAGAGATGGGGTTGGTGGGGCCAGTCAGAGGTGAGATTGGCCGGTTCTCCGAATGACTCAAAATTTCCGCTACTGGTTCTCCAGAACTGGTCAGAACCTGCTGAATACCCACCTCTGAAGTGGCCTCAACGACCCTGTAAAAGGATGTAAATGACCAGCTGGTTCAAGGAATATAATCAGAGATGGTCTTCAGCAGGTTCTGACCAGTTCTGTAGAACCGGTAGTGGAAATTTTGAATAGTTCGGAGAACCGGCAAATCCCACTTCTGACTGGAGATTTTACAGTCTCCTTCCCCTGCCACGCCCACCAAGCCACATCCACAGAACCGGTAGTAAAAAAATTTGAATCCCACCACTGAATATAATCCTTTCATTCCCCATTATCCTGTCAGAGCTGAAGAAGCTTCTTGGATGAGAAGTGAAACGTCTTCAAAGAAAAAACAAGAAAGTCCAGTTGCCTCCTGGAAAAAAATCCCCTTTGGAACAACCATATCATGGATGACAGAGAATCTCTACAGACTTTTCTCTCTGCGTAAGCTTTGGGCTGTTCTCTGTGTGGCATTTATATGCTGGCTGTTGCATGTAGCATTTTAGATGACTTAATAGACAGCCATCAACACCCCAATCTACATCTAAAAAGCTACGCACAACAGCCAACGTATAAATACCACACACAGAACAACCCAAAGCTTACACAGAGATGTTCCCTGAGAATGGGCTCCAACATGAGCCCCAAAACTTGAGAGTCTGAAACTCTGGTCCTGGCGACTGACCCAGATTGGATTCTGAAACATTATCCCGATATATGTGTATTTCAGAGGTGGCATTCAGCAGGTTCTGACCGGTTCTGGATAACTGGTAGCGGAAATTTTGAGTCGTTCAGAGAACTGGCCAATGCCACCTCTGACTAGCCCTGCCAACCCCATCCATTCTCTGCCTCCCATCGAGTCCCAGCTGATCGGCTGGGTCTCCTTTGGTTGCCCTGCACAGGAGAACGGAGCTGGAAAGCAGGTTAGTGGGGTGAGGAGGGAATGGGGATTTTACCGTATCCTTCCCCTGACACACCCACCAAGCCACCCCCACCAAGCCACCCCCACAGAACAGCTGGTGTATTTGCCTGAATTCGTGAGTGTTAACCTTCCCTAGATCTTCCATCCATATCTCATTGTTGATTTCCAAGAATATCTGGAAACGTTCCATATACGACTCCCAGTCTTCTTTGTCTGGGTCAAAGGGAGCGGGTGGTATAGCGCCGCCTGACATCCGTCGATGTAGGTGCGCTCTCAGCCACGTGCTTCGGTTGGTGCTCTGTAGGGTTTAGCCAGCTCTATTGTCTCCGTATCCCATCCTCGTCGCCAGTGTTAAGTACAAAGCATGGGTGTAGAAAGGGAAACGAGACTGCTTCACGTGAACTTCAGCTCTTTATTTACAGCATGATAACAGAGACAAAAACCCCCGGATAGCGGCCGCCCTTTTATAGAGTGAGCTGCCATCTGGATGACCAATGGATGTTGTTATAGGGTTTGAACCTCGTCCAATGGGACTCGGCCTGTCAACAGCCAGTCAGATTGCTCGGAATTAACCAATCATAACTTGCCATTAGATGGCCCAATAGGACGTGCAGGATTACGATCCTGCTATGCAAATGAATCTTTATTCATTACATTTCTTTAGTTCACAACATCATCTGAGTTATGAAATCAAAGGAGGCAGAAATGGAGTAATTTCTACCTTCTTGTTTAAAACCAGCTGATGCCAACCTTCACTCCTACGAAGCATGAAGCGTGAGTCAACTCCTCTCACTCTTCCCCTTCTGTGAAAAATCTGGTGTTTGGTGAGGCCTTTTGTCCTTATCACTGCTAGAACTCTCTGAGTTGGCGTCCTATGAAACTTTTGACCTAGTTTTACCTTCAGGATTTGATTTTCATTGGGTTTCAGAAGGAATTTCACCGATAACTTTTCGTTTCATCCCTCGCAAACCCCAAAGATGTACGGGGAGATACGCCATCTGGGTCCTCAGATTATCCACCAGATGTTGCTAAAAGATTGTCTAAGCGTTCTTCAGAACAAAGTGCAGTTAGACACCCCATTAATATGCGGGCAATATTTTGTAGAGGAAGTTTTAATCACAGGCATATCTGCAGAACTTTGGAACGAGGCCTTTTTGTTTCTGGAAATTTTATAAGTGAGGGGGGAAACTCTCGTCTGTCTCAATAAAACTGCAGAACCTGTTTTCCCTTTCTCCTTCTTCCCATCCAATAATGGTTCAACCACTATTGCTTGGAGGCATCTGGTTTCACGGTTCAACCAATGCAGGTGGATTTTCACCCTCTTGCACTCCGCTCGCTCCTTGAAAATCTAGAATCTTTTAACGTGGAATTGCTATCATGCTGACTTCCTCCACCTCCTCGTTTACAGTTATATGATGAATAACGTTCAATGGTCCTCATTGTTCCATCTTTGGCCTGATTTTATTCACTTCCAGGCAAAACCCCCACAGGCCTGGAATCTCTTCTCCACCCCTTCTTGATTCAAAGACCTCAACAGGTTGAAATCAAAGCCCTCAACACAAATGGACACAAAGCGATAGGATAATGGTTCTTTCTCTTTATAAAAGTCCTTTTTGTTTTTCAAAGGGAGGCTATTACAAGGTATGAGGTGAGTTGTTTGGCATCCCCTATCTGTAAAATCCTGCTTCAAGCTCATGCAACCAATACTGGAGACAAGGTAAAATATAGAGCAGAGGATTAAATCTTCCAGGTTCCGGCTCCACCGTTTTTCTTTTAAGTGCCCCCCTTTTTTTTTCCTCACAAAAATCCTGAAATCTTGCAAGGTTTCACTCATGAAAGAAAATCAATCAGAGAGAGCTAAATTTAAAAGTGCAATTAAAGATTTCTAAATCCCACCCAGAGGTCATGCAGGTGGCACCTTCTTGGGGTTTACCTTCTCCCTGCCTTGTCCTTGTGTCCCTTTGCTTGGCCTACTTGCATTTATCTAGAAGTCTTGAGAAGTTCGTTCAGGTTCACTTGCATGGAAGGAGCCCTTTGCGTGAACATCTACACTAGAGCAATGAAGGCAAATGGCATGATTTAACTCCCCAGAATAATTTTTTAAAAATTCAAGGGGAGAGTGAGAGAGTGAGAGAGGAAGAAGAAGAAGAAGAAGAAGAAGAAGAAGAAGAAGAAGAAGAAGAAGAAGAAGAAGAAGAAGAAGAAGAAGAAGAAGAAGAAGAAGAAGAAGAAGAAGAAGAAGAAGAAGAAGAAGAAGAAGAAGAAGAAGAAGAAGAAGAGGAGGAGGAGGAGGAGGAGGAGGAGGAGGAGGAGGAGGAGGAGGAGGAGGAGGAGGAGGAGGAGGAGAAGAAGAAGAAGAAGAAGAAGAAGAAGAAGAAGAAGAAGAAGAAGAAGAAGAAGAAGAAGAAGAAGAAGAAGAAGAAGAAGAAGAAGAAGAAGAAGAAGAAGAAGAAGAAGAAGAAGAAGAAGAGCATTTTAATCAATCCTCTTTAATAAAAAACAAACAGTCCAACAACAGGCTGTAGTTGGGTTGCTGTTGGCAGTCATTTGCCAATTACTATCAGAAAACCAACAGGCTGATGGTCTGTTCTTTTGCCAGCAAGCAAGGAACAAATTGTCCTTTTTGGAGCATCCAGTAGTGCACACTCATGTCACCACACATGCCCCACCCGCAACAGTGTTGTGAGCTAAGAGGGGGGGTCTTGCACAGGGACGCCCGTGGGGGCTTGGGCTTCCATAACGTGTGTTGTCTTGCTGCAGACAATCCTGGCATTTTGCCTTATTGGGATCCCAGAAAAGCTGGTTCTTGGAGTCAGGATTTATAGAATTTCAAGCAAGCCTGGGCGTAAAAGGGAGGCAGAGCAAGGGGGAGGCCACAAATCAATGTTGTTAGGGTTTTGAGGATTAACCCCTAGAAGATTATTGCAGCAGTAGTCAAACCAGGCAGCCAAAACGAGAGTGGAAGGGCCCCAGAGTATACACACACTGAACACAAACACTGTTTGTAGTTTAAATAGTTTTTAATCCAGTTAGAGTTTTAAGCATTGTCATTCAGTCCATTAAGTCATTCACAGTATTTCCATCCAGTAAGACTCACTAGTATAGTCCAAGTTAAGAGTCCTTGCAATATCTTTATCAGCCGATAAAGATATCTTCTCCTCCTCCGGTTTCACTCTCCAGAGAAACAAACGCTGGATATTCAGCAAACAGTAGCAAACAAAAACAGTTCAGTCACAGGCACTCACAGTCAGTAATCACAGTTAGTCGCAGCAACACACAGTAAGTCGCAGCAGCACACAGTAACAGTTACAGACAGTAAGCTTTCCAGCTTCTAATGCTTCCTTATATTGTAACTTCTAACCGCACCCTTAATCGGCTAATTGCCTGCTGCATTGTGCTTAAAGTGATAAGCACTTAAACCATGATATCTAAGTTTTATATATTTATTCACCCAAACCATATTTGGTATCAATGTTATACCTAACATACTCCCTTTTGGGTGAAATAAATATATAATACCTTACAATCTTATCCCATATTTTTCACAACTCTCCTGGTGCTTACTGGCACCTTGGGCTTTAGTAAAATTATCAGCTAAATTGTCCTCCGACATACAGTACTCTAGCTGAATCATCTTACTTCTTACAGATTGTCTCACGTTTAGGTATCTTAGATCTGTATGCTTGCTCCTTGTTTTTACTCCAATATTTGTGGCCATTTGAATTGCTGCCTGATTATCTTCATGTATAATTATAGGATAATCTACTGTTATACCTATATCAATTAACATTTGTTTATACATTATTAATTCTGTACATAACAATGATAAACAGGAGAATTCTGCCTCCATAGTAGACAAACTTATATGCTGTTGTCTTATTGACTTCCAGCCTATTAATGTCTTACCCAGCATTATGGCTGTTCCTGAAGTCGACTTTCTAGTGTCTCTTTCTGATGCAAAGCTAGCATCTGCATATGCACTTAGAATTAAATCACCCTTTGGTTCTAAATACAATGAATAATTCATTGTCTTTTTAAGATATCTTAATATCCTCTTAGCTGCATTCCAGTGTCTTTCACATGGTGCAGAATTGAATCTAGCCAACTGATTCACGCAGTACGATATATCTGGTCTAGACCAATTACTAATATAACTCAAACTACCAATTAAAGATTGATAAATCACCTTATCAAACTCAGGGCTTTGTTCATCAGTGTTGCTAAACTCCTGACTCATTGGAGTCTTAGCTGGCTTACAAAGCTCCATCTTGTAATCTTTTAGCAATTTGCTTATCTTATCTTCCTGAGATATCTTAAAACCTTTCCGTGTTTTCTTTATATTCAAACCGAGATACTTCTTTATCTCCCTAATTGCTTGATCTTTATTCTCTTTCCTAATGATGCTATTATTTTATTTGCTTCATCATTAGTTTCAGTTATCAATGCAATGTCATCTGTGAATAGTAATAATAATGATACTTTCCCATTTGTCTCCTCTTAAACAGACATGGATCGGCTAAACCAGCTTTAAATCCTATATTGTCTAGTTCCTTTACAATATACTGGTTCCATTCATAGCCTGATTGTTTAAGACCATAGAGGCTTTTCTTTAACAACCAACAATCATTATTATCCTTATTTTCACTTTTAATACCAACAGGTTTTTTCATATAAATAGTATGTTTTAATGGGGCGTGCAAGTAAGCAGTTTCCACATCTAGATGGTTAACTATATAGTTTTTACTAGCTGCCCACACTAAAGCTGCCCTCAAGGTTGCTGCCTTAAGACTAGGTGCAAACACCTCATCATAGTCATTAGCATTCTGCCTAAAACCTTGGGCTACTAACCTTGCCTTATGGATTAAATTACCATCTCTTTATCTATTTTTACCTTAAATATCCATTTGCAGCCAATGGATTTCTTTCCTACAGGTAATTTGGCATTTTCATACACCTTCATATCACTTAATGAATTCAGTTCCTTATTCATTGCTGCATACCATCTTTCTTTTTCCTTATTAGGATACTTTTTTAATTTCTTCTACAGAATTAGGAACTTGATTAATCTGGCACACTGTGTTAGCCTGGTACCTATCAGGCGGTCTAGATATACGTGTAGTTCTTCTGGGAATTACAGGGCTTACAGGAGGACTTTGTTGAACTACTACCTGTTCATCTTCCTCATCCTGTTCAGCTATTGAATCTGTTTCTTCCTTTATGGGCACTATTTCATCCTGTATTTGTCTCTTTACTTTATTTTTAAAGTTACAGGGATAACTAATGGGATTTCTATAGGATTCAATAATTACATCTTTATTGGCATCCTGTTCTAATTTCTCCCATCCTTCATGTTCTAGAAATTGGGCACTAGCACTACATAACACTTTAGATGTGCCTTTCTCCCAAAATCTATATGCCCTATGGTTTGCCTGATAACCAACGAAGAAAAATCTTTTAGCTCTATGTTGCCCTTTTTTTCTGAGTTGTGCAGGAATATGCACCCATGCTGGTGCACCAAATGTGTGCAGGTAACTTAGATCAGGTTTCCTGCCATGCCATCTGGTGAATGGAATTTCACCTGTTGTTGTATTAACAACGTTGTTCAATATGTTATTAGCACACATTGTAGCCTCCCCACAAAGAATCAGGTAACCCAGAATCATTTAACATTGTTCTAACCATTGCCTGTAGTGTTTGGCCTCTTCTTTCAATAAAAGCATTATGTTCTGGCCTGTATGGAGCAGACTTCTTATGCTCTATTCCAGCTACCTTAAGTCTGTTCTGGAATTTGTTATTAATAAATTCCGTACCATTATCTGTCACCAGGGTTATCAGTTGTCGTTTAGACTTTCTTTCAGCAAACCTAAGCCAATTGAAAAAATGTTGATATGTTTCAGTTTTGCTTTTCATTAAATAGCAAAACCCATATCTAGAATAATGGTCCATAATGCTCAGTATATATCTAGCACCCCCATACTGGGTTTCTTTGGACCTATTATGTCTGCAAATACTACTTCTAAAGGTTCTTTTGTTTTGAAACCATTTAGCCTATTTGCAGGCAATACCTTGCTCTTATCTTACAGCAAACATTACAACGCAAATATTTATCACAAGGTTTTAACCTTATTCCTTCAGATAACTCAACTGTACGTTTTAGCATTTTAAAATTTACATGCCCCAAACGCCTATGCAATAAATGGATACATTCATCATGAGGCTTTATATTATTAAATACAGTTTGAGCCTCCCTTTCTTACTATTATCTAATACATATAATGTTCCATTTAAAGCTGCAGTTACCCTTTTGTTATCTTTTTCAATTATGCAATTATTATCCTTAAAAGTAATTACATAACCTAATTTATCTAATACCCTTACTGAAAGCAAATTAAACTTTAGTTGCGGTACATACAACATTTTTATATCCTGGTTTATGTACGGACAACGTGCAAAACCTTGACCTTTCGCTTTCAGGTTCCAGCCATTGGCAAGAGATATATGTTGAGAACTTGTAGACATTTTTATAAATTTTGTCTTATCTCTTGTGATGCAGTGGGATGCGCCACTGTCAACCACCCATAAATTATTCTTCACATCAGGTTGCTAAACGTGGCTAGTTCAAATGCTTTCTTTGGCTTTTTTACATTCTGGCTTTTTCTCTTTTGCAGAATCTTGCCAAATGTCCTCTGCCTCCACAATTAAAACACTTTTTAATTGTGTATGCTGTTGAAGATAAATTCTCTTCTTCCAGGTGCTTTACTTTGCTTTGCTGGTTTCTTTCAAGCTTTGAAGATAATTTCTCTTTTTCTTATCTTCTCTCAGCTCGTCACGCTCACGCCTTCTTCTGGCTTCTTCTAGTAGCCTGCCTGTAATCTCGGTTAATGAGAGGCTTTCTTTTGGCAATACCTCTAACGAAGTCACATAGTCATCATAGCTTTGATCTAATGAAGATAATATTATGTAGACTTTTTGCAGTTCATTAAATATAAGCTCTTTTTCTTGCAAATCTTGAAAAATGCTCTTCATACAGTTTAAATGAACTAACATATCTCCATTCCTCTGAAGATGCGTTCGAAAAAGCTTCCGTGTAAGATTTATATGTGCTCCTACACTGTCCCGAACATAAATCTTCCTGAGGTTCTCCCAGCAGTTTGCAGCATTTTCTTCTCCACGAATATGGACAAGCTGCTGATCACATAGAGTCAGTCCTATGATGCATAAAGCCTGCTCATTCTTCAGTTTAAAGTCTTGTAACTTTTCTTTATCATCATCATCAGCAGGATCCCATCTACTCACATCTGGTGGGTTTACTATAATGTCCCACAAACCTTCTCTGCGTAGAAGTAAACTACATTTCATTGACCATGAAACATAGTTTGTTCCATCCAGCCTGGATATCATGGACAGTTGTGACAAATTTACTTGTGCCATTACTCTTCAGATATTTTGACTATTTTAAACTAATTAAAACAGTTTGTTTTTACAGTAATGTGCAACTCACACCAACTCTCTCTGCTATATCCTGGTTAGTTAGACTATGCTGCTGGGCCCATAACCAATGTTAGGGTTTTGAGGATTAACCCCTAGAAGATTATTGCAGCAGTAGTCAAACCAGGCAGCCAAAACGAGAGTGGAAGGGCCCCAGAGTATACACACACTGAACACAAACACTGTTTGTAGTTTAAATAGTTTTTAATCCAGTTAGAGTTTTAAGCATTGTCATTCAGTCCATTAAGTCATTCACAGTATTTCCATCCAGTAAGACTCACTAGTATAGTCCAAGTTAAGAGTCCTTGCAATATCTTTATCAGCCGATAAAGATATCTTCTCCTCCTCCGGTTTCACTCTCCAGAGAAACAAACGCTGGATATTCAGCAAACAGTAGCAAACAAAAACAGTTCAGTCACAGGCACTCACAGTCAGTAATCACAGTTAGTCGCAGCAACACACAGTAAGTCGCAGCAGCACACAGTAACAGTTACAGACAGTAAGCTTTCCAGCTTCTAATGCTTCCTTATATTGTAACTTCTAACCGCACCCTTAATCGGCTAATTGCCTGCTGCATTGTGCTTAAAGTGATAAGCACTTAAACCATGATATCTAAGTTTTATATATTTATTCACCCAAACCATATTTGGTATCAATGTTATACCTAACAAATGTGAATTGGGCTGGGATATGAAATTCCATCCCAGGTACACAACCTGGAAGAGTTTATAGATTAACAGAGTTGGAAGGGACCTTGTGGGTCATCTAGTCCAACCCCCTGTCCAAGCAGAAGGCCCTACACCATTTTTGACCGATGGCAGTCCAGTCTCTTCTTGAAAGCCACCAGTGAGGAAGCTCCCACAACTTCCAAAGGCAACTTCGGTTCCATGGGTTGATTGTTCTCCCTATCAGAAAATTCCTCCTTATTTCCAGGTTGAATCTCTCCTTGTTCAGTTTCCATCCATTATTCCTTGTCTGGCCTTCGGGTGCCTTGGAAAATAGCTTGACCCCTTCCTCCTCTCTCTGTGGCAGCCCCTCAAATACTGGAAGACAGCTATCCTGTCTCCCCTGGTCCTTCTCTTCACTAGACTAGCCAGGCCCAGTTCCTGCAACCATTCATCTTATGTTTTAGCCTCCAGTCCCCTAATCATCCTGGTTGCTCTTCTCTGCACTTTTTCTAGAGTCTCAACAACTTTTTTGATACTGTGGTGACCAAAACTGGATGCAGTACTCTAGGTGTTTGATGCAGAATCATGCAGAGTGGCTCTGGAGCCAGAATTAAATGCATGCATACTTACATTTACATTTATTTAAATGTACTTACAGTTCATGATAATTCATGCTAATATTTGGAGCTAATGGGGAGCTAATGGAAGGGCTCTCCACTCACGAATGTGGTAAATTTCCCACTCTGTCAAATGAAAATCTGAAAATTGGGAGATCTTTGCAGGCCGTACACAAGGCATGGTCAGAAATACCAGGATGTGCTAAAAACTTACTCTAACATGGAGGCAGAACTGTGATTGCACAACTGTGACAACCATTTTCACGACACCCTGTGGATGTAGCTGGATTACACTCAATGTTTTCAGGGACACAAGTGATTCTTGGGTCCCATGTTATCAATCTACATGAAACCTACTTCATTCTTCCATTTTAGAATGCCTGAAGAAAGCATTTGTGGTGAATGGTGAGAAGGGAGATTCTTTATTGGCCAAGAGAGATTGGGCACACAAGGAATTTGTGCATAAGCTTCTCAGTGTACACACAAATAACAAAGTGGTAAGTCATCGATCACAAATCACAAGATACAAACAAGGGATACATCCTAAGATACCAGAAAGAGAAGATAGTAGGAGACAAAAGACGATGAGAAAAGATGAGAAATGAAAGAGTGCTGTGGGAATTAAGCAGTGTTGGGATGCAAATTTTTTTACTACCGTTCTGTGGACGTGGCTTGGTGGGCATGGCTTGGTGAGCATGGCAGGGGAAGGTTACTGTAAAATCCCCATTCCCTCCCCACCCCACTAACCTGCTTTCCAGCTTCGTTCTCCTGTGCAGGGCAACCAAAGGAGACCCAGCCGATCAGCTGGGACTCAATGGGAGGCAGAGAAGAGATGGGGGTGGGGCCAGTCAGAGGTGGGATTTGCCGGTTCTCCAAACTACTCCAAATTTCTGCTACCAATTCTCCAGAAATGGTCAGAACCTGCTGAAGACCATCTCTGGAATTAAGTGTTCAGCAGAGTGATGTCACGAGAGAAAAAAAAAATCCTTATATCTGGTTGTTTTGGCATGCATTGCCCTATAGTGGTGTCCTGAGGGGAGAAATTGAAGTAGTTTATGTCCAGGATGTGAGGGGTCTGTAGATATTTTCACAGCCCTCTTTCTGGCTCGTGCATTATGCAGGTCCTCAGTGGAAGGCAGGCTGGTTGCAATTGTTTGTTTTTTTTCAATGATCAATGAGATTTCCATATTTTGTTATTTTTGGTGGGAGAAGTTGCTAATTTTCTTCATAAATGCAATGGAGGAAGATTGATATTTTAAAAATGTATTGAATGTGTTGTTCATCCAAACAGAAAGCTGAAGATTCAGTTTTAAATATCCAGCTTTGACTATTTCCGTGCCATTTGTTGTTCAGATCTGGGGGGTTCCCACCTCTTCAGTGTTTTTATTAATGATGTGGAAAAGGAATTGGGGGTGTGTGTGATGGCTACAAAATTTGCAGTTTCAACACAGTGCATAGGATAGCTGAAAGAAAGAAAGAAAACATTCAAAATGACATTTGCAAGTTAGACAAACAGGATGAAAATAAGAGGGTGAAATTGAATGAAAATAAATGTCAGTTCACATGAAAAGTTGAAACAAATGCATAAATATAAGATGGGAGATACTTGACACATTATCTGATTTAATGCATGAAAATGTTCTTGGAATGGTAACTGATTACATGCTGAGCAGAATTCCACAGTGTGATATATTTCCCCCAAAAAGGGCAAATGTAATTTTAGGCTGCATTGATGGAAACAAGACCAGTTTCCATATCACATGAAATTGTTATTCCTCCGATGTTCTGTGTTGATCGGGTCATGTTCTAGACCAGGGATGTCAAACTCATGGCCTGTGGGTCAAATCCGGCCCATGGCGTGCTTAGATCTGGCCCACAGGGTCGTCCTGGAAACAGTGAAGGACCATCACTGCAGGAGACCACCATAGCTGAAAATGGGGGCCTGGGGCCACATGTGGCCCCCCGAGCTCCATTTTCACTGGCAGAGGGTTGCAAGAGGCTGCAAGAGTGCAAAGAAGATTGAGGTGATGGTGGAGGTTAAAACATATGAAGAACAGTTGCAGGAATTGGATATGTCTAATATAATTTTTTATTGGCCAAGTGTGATTGGACACTCAAGGAATTTGTCTTGGTGCAAATGCTCTCAGTGTACATGAAAGAAGAGATACATTCATCAAGGGTCAAGAATCATCAGGTACAACACTTAGTGACAGTCACAGGGTACAATAAGCAGTCAAATCATACTAGGAAACAGTCAATATACATCGTTAGGATACAAGCAATACAGTTACAGTCATACAGTCACAAGTGGGAGGGGATGGGTGATCAGGAGTGATGAGAAGATTAACAGTAATAATACTGCAGACGTTTGTAAATAGTTGGACAGTGTTGAGAGAATTATTTGTTTAGCAGAATGATGGCGTTTGGGAAAAAATTGTCCTTGTGTCTAGTTGTCCTGGTGTGCAGTGCTCTATAGCGTCATTTATGTCCAGGATGTGAGGTTGTAATGTAAATATTTTCACAGCCCTCTTTTTGACTCGTGCAGTATAATCTAGTGAAAAGAAGGATTGGGGTGACATGCTAACAGTGTTCCAATATTTGAGGGGCTCCTATAAAGATGGTAGGGGCAACCTATTTTCCAAAGTACCTGAGGGCAGGTCAAGAAGTAACAGGTAGTAATTAACATTGGTAATTAACACTGGTAATTAAAGAAAAAGAAGAAACGGAATATTATATGGTATGGGATTTATTTTATCAATGGCTGGAAAATAAAACAAATTGAAATGGATTAAATGAATATATAAAGCAATAAGATAAAGTTGTTATTAATAAGAAAATGTGATTATTGTTATTTTGATAAGAAAAGTATTAACGATAACTGTAAGCACACGAAATATGTACCGAGTCAACACACGGTTGAAATGGAATATAAAATAAATATTATATATATAAAATAAAAAACCTTTTGGGAAAAAAGAAGAAGAAGTAACAGGTGGAAGACCATTAAAGAGAGAAGCAATCATTGGTGGGATTCAGACAGTTCACACCACTTTGGGAGAACCGGTTGTTAACTTTCTGAGCAGTTTGATGAACTGGTTGTTGGAAGAAATCATTCGGGCAGAGAACTGAGTTGTTTGACTCCCACCACTGGAAGCAACCTAGAACTAAGGAGAAATTTTCTGTCAGTGAGAACCATCAGTGGAATAACTTGCGTCCTGGAGCTGTGGGTGCTCCATCACTGGAGGTTTCCAAAAACAGACTGGACAACCATTGGGCCCAGATGGTATAATGTCTCCTGCTGGAGCAGAGGATTGAAAAGAAGAACTCCAAGGTCCCTTTACGTTTTTCATGTTCACTCCCAACCAGGTAAGTGAATTCACTGTGTGTTCCAATGTATTGTGTTTTTTTTAAAAAAATGTAGACATAAACCTGCAGGAAAGTAAAGTGAAACAAATCTCCATCAGTGGTGGGATTCAAATTGTTTTACTACCGGTTCTGTGGGTGTAGCTTGATGTGTGTGGCGTGGCTTGGTGGGCGTGGCAGGGGAAGGATACTGCAAAATCCCCATTCCCTCCCCACCCCACTAACCTGCTTTCTAGCTCCGTTCTCCTGTGCAGGGCAAACAAAGGAGACCCAGATGATCAGGTGGGACTCAATGGGAGGCGGAGAAGAGATGGGGTTAGCGGGGCCAGTCAGAGGTGGCATTGGCTGATTCTCTGAACCACTCAAAATTTCTGCTACCGGTTCTCCAGAACTGCTCAGAACCTGCTGAATACCCACCTCTGATCTCCATACGTCTTTAAGAAGGAGAGTAGAGAAGGTTGGGAGTTGTTGTTACTGTTGTTTTGGCCATGACAATTTGTGATCCTTCCTAGAAATACAGGTGAAAAGACCTGAATGCAAAAGGCTGCCTTGGGCAAAGAGTTGCTTCTGGCCAAAATTAAGCCGAAGTGAGACGTGTGCTGTAATTCCTTATTAGCCGTCCTATTATCAGTACAAATGCAGAGGGCTGGAATTAATTGGAGAGAGCATTAAACGTGCCCTCAGCTTGGCACAAACGTGGCACAACGCACTGCCGGATTGACCCACCACCCATCAAGCCTCGCCTTGGAAGGAATGAAAGCTCTATCTTCTTTGACTTATTTCTCTTCTGCAGCTCAGTGAGGTGGTTTCGCTGTGAGCACATTTTGTCCTGTTGGTTTGGCTCCAATCTCCCCATTTCCCCCCTTGCTCTCGCTGATGAAAAATGCTTCGGGAAGGTTTGCAACCAATAACTAAAACCTCAGCCAAAAAAAGGGGGAGCTTGGCTTATATTCTACTCTTAATACCAGGACCATGAAAAAAAAAGAGGGCGGGGGGAGGAAGCACAAAAGAAGAAGAATTTGATAAATATTAAATGTATTGTATATAAACATGTCTAAAATATGTGTAAACATACACATATATACATACATCTATCTCTATATAAAAGCGAAATGCCACTCACGCATCATCACAAAATCTGCAGAACCATAAAGCCCGCAAACTTAAAATTTGGCACGTATGTTTTTCTTGGCTTCTAGGTGCTCACTAAGAAAGGATTTTTCCTAATGGCCCTCAGAGCATTTAGAGTATTTCCTATATTATTATTATTAACACGCTCTGATGCTAAGGAGTTCTACTCCCCCTCCCCACCTGAAAAGAAATCTCTTCCAAATGCAAAACACAGGCAGAGGAGAGGACTTTCCATTTTAGTTTCACAGCAACAAGCAGCTTTAGTATAGAACAGTTGAGCTAAGCCACACCCAGGCTCCTTGCTGTCTCGTCCTTGCTCACATAGCAAATACTGTTTCAGTTTCCATGTTTCAGTTTCCCAACAGCCCTCCACTCTCTCACACATTGACAGGACGCTAGCCAGATGAATACCGATGAATGCTAATAGGCAGAGGCACAAATTTTCCCCCTTATTTTCCTCCCCAAAAACTAAGCCCAATCACATACCGTATTTATCGGCGTATAACACGCACAGGCGTATAACACGCATCTTCATTTTAAGAGGGAAATTTCAGGAAAAAAATTAAATTTCTAAATAAAAACTTTGAAGCAAAATAAGGGTAGCTCAGAACTTTTTTTTATTAATATTATTACCACTTATAAGGTAAATCAGTGGTCCCCAACCTTTTTGTACCAGGGACCGGTTTCAAGCAGAAAATTTTTGCAAGGACCGGGGGAGAGAGAGAGAGGAGGCTTGGCTCTCTCGCTGCTCCACCATCCAAGGAAGAAACTGCTTCAAAGAAGCGGGGGGCTTTTCCTGTCGCCGCAGCTATTCCGAAGCGCCCGTTTCACCCCCACTCCCACCCCGCGCGCTTCAATCCACAGTGTCCCATTCTGCCTGCCTGCCTGCCTGCCTTAGTTTCTGGTTGTTTGGGAGCAGCTTCGGCTGAGAATAATAACTATTCGCCTCTTTTACTCAGCCGAAGCTGTTCCGATTCAACCATTAACGAAGGCAGGCAGGCAGGCAGAACGGAGCACTGCGGGCGGGCGGGCGGACGGGGTGGGGGTGGGGAGAAACGGGCGCTTCAGGGAAGCTGCGGCGACAGGAAAACCCCGCTCTTTGAAGCAGTTTCTTCCTGTGCTGGTGGAGGAGCGAGAGAGCGACTGAGAAGCTGACCCAGAGAGAAGGACAGGCTTCGGTTGCTTCCTCCCTCCCCTTCTTTCATTTGTGTCCTTGATCCCGATCCCAGCAGCATTCACCGAAGGCTTCTTAACATTATATCGGCGTATAACACGCATACATCATTTGCCCCCTATTTTCAGGGGGGAAAAAGTGCGTGTTATACGCTGATAAATACGGTAGTTTCGTAGTGAAGCACGGGTATCCAGCTAGTATATAAATATACACACTGTCATCATTCTATTGCTAGCCACTGCAAGTTAAAGGCCTTTTCCACAGGGTGTAATGACAATTTGCTATGGCTAACTCACCATGGTCAATTCACCACAGCCAACTTGTGAATTAGCCATGGTAAGGTGGTGGCAAGTTGGATGGAGCGAGTTGGCTGCTGTGAGTTGGCCCACTCCATCTTCTGCTTGTTTCCAACCAATGTGGTCCAGAACTTTCTTTTGCCAGTTGGGCCCACCATACTTGCTGATGTCATCGATCCATCTTGTTTGAGGTCTCTTTCGTGGATGCATTTAATGAGTGAGATCCATTCGATGACCGCCTTGGTCCACCCCGCCCTCAGTTCTTCTGGCTAGGTTTACCAGCCGTATTTCCATTGCAATCCTTTTACTCTGTTGAGAGCATCATTTGTTCTCTAATCCATATGCAGGCCTTTCTATCTTGTCTTGGGATGCCCCACTCTTAGCTTTTGCATTGATTGTGAGGTTAGTGTTCATGTTTCCCTGGCATGTTAGAGCAGGTGGTACACATTGACCGAAAACTTTTCTCTTTGGGCATAAGGGGAAGGGAGGTTGTTCTTGAAAATTACACTTAAACTTGCTGAATGCCTGCCAACTACATTTAACATGCCATTCAATTTCCTTTTTGAATCACCTTCCAATGAGATCCATTGGCCAAGGTATGCATATAAAGGTAAAAGTTCCCCTTGCACATATGTGCTAGTCATGTCCAGCTCTAGGGGGCGCTGCTCATCTCCGTTACAAGCCAGTGCTGTCCAAAGACATCACCGTGGTCATGTGGCCGGCATGACTGAATGCCAAAGGCTCATGGAACACTGTTCCCTTCCCACCAAAGTGGTCCCTATTTTTCTACTTGCATTTTTTACGTGCTTTCGAACTGCTAGGTTGACAGAAGCTGGGACAAGTAACGGGAGCTCACTTTGTTACGCAGCGCTAGGGATTCGAACCGCCGAACTGCCGACCTTTCTGATCAAGCTCAGCGCCTTAGCCACTGAGCCACTGCATCCCCTATACATATACATACACATATTCATATTGTATATACACAAGCTGTTCAAGTGCATATGTATGTATACACACACAGAGGTACGCATACATACATACACATATATACACACAGCTCTTGAACTCAAGGTCAAAAAAACAGGGGGCTGAGGAATACAATTCTGAAGTTCCAAGCTGGTCTCATTGCTTGAACCAAGAGCTTTTCCATTCTAATCCGGTGGTGGGATTCTACCATTCGAATCTATTCACTAGAACTAGTTGTTAACATTCGAAACAGTTCGGAGAACCGGTTGTTAGAAGAAATTACTGGCCTAATCCTGTAAGGAAGGCAGGAAGGAAACATTCTGGGGTTGCTTACAGAAACTGCCTCTCCGTTAACCCTCATTACATTCTTGGCAGGACTAGACTTCCTGTCTCTGGAACTTCTCTGGAGTTTTTTTCCCCTCCTTTGCTGGTACTTTGCTTGTGTGGAGTGACCATTTAAAGTTACAATGGCACTGAAAAAAGTGACTTATAACCATTTTTCACACTTACGACTGTTGCAGCATCCCCACAGTCATGAGAGGCCAGATGAGGAGATGCGTGCCCTCGATGTGAGTGATGTTGAGTTGGCCACATCCAGCCAGTCACATGACCACCAAGCCATGACCACCAACTTAGCCACGCCCACAGAACCAATTGTTAAAAAATTTGAATCCCACCCCTGTTCTAATCCTAGATATGAAAATCAGCTGATTTCCACCTCTAGGATTAGGATGCAAAAGACTTTGCATTCAACGCCTTTGGCATTTCCATATGTAAGATTAGAATGCAAAAGCCTCTAGTTCAGCCGCTTGGAACTTCGGAAAGCTCTCCTCCTTATAAGGCATAAAAGGTAGCTTTAGATGGGGGCATGATGGGATCATGATGAATACCAAATAGTAAAGATCTCCTCTCTTTATTCTCAATCGTTCTCATTCCATATGATAAGACAGAATTGCTTTAAAAAACTTCCATAAAAGAGGGTTTCAGAGGAATTCTAGTGGCCTCAGCAAGGTGTCCAAGGCTTGTAGAAATTTCCTTGGTTCAGACTGAGAGACCACTTAAAGGCCCAGGAGCCCTTTGCAGGTGTTACGGCTTAATTAGTCGATTAGAGTGGGACACTTTGATCCTAGAATATTGAACCTTTTCACAATATTCTAATTCTCTGAGATTGTGGATTTGGGGTTTTCATGAGCTGTAAGCCATAATCATCTCAATTATGACAAATCACAGCTTAAACTATCTTGCTTTGCATGTAATGAGTCTATCTCATATATTAGTTTCACCTTTTAAGTTGCATTACTGAAATAAATGAACTTTTGCACGATATTCTAATTTTTCGAGTTTCACCTGTAGGTTCACCATCACGGTGCTAGGGAATAGCAGGCAGGATGATAAAGATTGGCCCCAAAGTCACCCAGCTGGCTTTGTGCACAAGGGAAGACTAGAACCTGCAACCTTCTGGTTTCCAGCCTGGTACATTAACTACTACACTAGCTGGTTCTCTTTTCTGTCCCTATCCCTGTGCCAGATTTCGTTTATAAGGTTCTCAGGACTGTCTTAGACAGCTCTTAATGATTGTCATTAATGATCTTAGATAAATAGCTTTAATGGTTGTCATTAATGATCTTAGATAAATAGCTTACCAATGTTGGAAGTCAAAGCAAGGCAAATTTAATACTTTCTCCAGGTTCTCCTTAGAGCCATGGACCTCTCAGCTGCCTAAGGAGATTAAGGACTCCATGGATCACACGTTTCCATGAGTGCGATTTTAGGACTGCACCTTCATTCAAATGCCCGTTTGATGGGAAATCCCAGTGAGAACCTGATCCTAAAGTTTGAAAATTTTCCCTGCCCTTTCAGAATTCCGTTCAAAAAAGGAAGAGGAACTTCACGTTCTCTTTTTTGGAAACCACAGATGAAAGGATAAGCATTTCTACTTCCCCCTTCAATAAAATTAAAGTACTGGTCTTGAATTCTTTATGTGCTCCAATTTCAGGGAGATTTTTTTTTTTTTTTTTGTTCTTCCACAAGGAGCAAATTTCTCTGCTCTTCGTATCATCTCCATATTCACATCTACAAGTAATTTCAGGTGTTCTACTAACTGTGACTACAAGCACTGGGCAAAATATTTTTCATTTCTTTTTCTCTTCCTCAATACAGTGAAAGATCAAAAAAAATCTTGACAGACTTGAATACTGGGCCCTATCTAACAAAATGAAATTCAGTGTAGAGAAAACTAAGGCTTTACATTTAGGCAAGAAAAACCAACTGTAGGTACAGGCTAGGTGAAGCTTAGCTTAATGCCAGGAATTCAGAAAGGTATCTTGGAATCTTAGTAGACAATCACTGAAATATGCGCCAACAGTACGCGGCGGCAGCCAGAAAAGCCAATGCAATCTTAGGCTGCATTAAAAGACGGATAGAATCAAGATCACCTGAAGTACTAGTACTGCAGAGGTGGTATTCAGCAGGTTTTGACCAGTTCTGGGGAACCGGTAGAGGAAATTTTGAGTAGTTCAGAGAACCAGTAAATACCACCTCTTACTCTGCCCCACACCCATCTACTCTCTGCCTCCCATTGAGTCTCAGTTGGGTCTTCTTTTGTTGCCCTGCACAGGAGAACAGAACTGGAAAGCAAGATAGTGAAGTGCGGAGAGAATGGAGATTTTGCACAAAACTTCCCCTGTCATGCCCACCAAGCCACGCCCTCCAAGCCACCCCATGCCCACCAATCCACACCCACAGAACCAGTAGTAAAAAAATTTGAATCTCCCACCACTGTAGTACCACTTTACAACGCCTTAGTAACACCACATAAGTTTTGAATAAGTTTTGATCACCACAATATCAAAAAGATGTTGAGACTCTGGAAAGAGTGCAGAAAAGAGCAACAAGAATGATTAGGAGGCTGAAAACATATGAACAGCATTTATAACGTGTTATCTGTTGTAACATGTATGATTAATTTGCTTTTTCTCTTCTTCATGTGTATGGTTAATTTGTTTTTGGATTGCTGAACTGCGAATGCTATGTTCAGTCAACAAGCTCAGCCAACAACAGTTGCAGGAATTAGATATATTTAATTTAGTGAAAGAAGGACTAGGTGTGACATTATACCAGTTATGCAGTTCCAATATTCTTCATATGTTTTAGTTCCCAGGCCTTTGATCATCTTAGTTGTTCTTCTCTGAACTTTTTCCAAAGTCAACATCTTTTTCATAGTGCGGTGACCAAAACTGGTTGCAGTATTCCAGGTGTGGCCTTACTAAGGCTTTATAAAGTGGTACTAACACTTCACATGACTTTGATTGCATGAGTTTGTTTATACAGCTCAGGATTGTATTAGCTTTTTTGGGCTGCTGCTGTACATTGCTGGCTGATATTCAAGTGATCATCTACTAGGACTCCAAAATCCCTCTCACAGGTACTGTTTTTGAGCCAGGTTTCACCTAATCTGTGCTTATACCTTTGATTTTTTTTTCCTGCCTAAAAGTAAAACTTTGCTTTTGTCCACATTAAAATTCATTTTGTTGGATAGGGCCCATTGTTCAAGTTTGTCAATATCTTTTTGGATCCTGAGCTTGTCTTCTGGGGTGTTGGCTATTCCTACCAGCTTAGTATCATCTGCAAATTAGATGAGTTCCCCTTCTATTCCCCCCTCTAAATAATTGTAAATATCATTTAGATGTTGAAGAGTCCAGGGCCTAAGATGGAACCTTGTGTTCATGGCAGTGGTGTGCTCAAATGTAGTGGCTTGCCTCCAGAAATTGTGGATACTCCAACATCGGAGGTTTTAAGAAGACATTGGACAACCATTTATATCAAATGATCTAGGGTTTCCTTCCCAAGTGTCTGTGGGGGTTTGGACTAGAACAGTGGTCGCCAACCAGTGGGCCGGGGACCACTGGTGGTCCATGAGAATATTTTGGTGGTCCACAGAGAAATGTCTCCCCCCAAAACAATTAATCCAGACTGCGCAGGAACACAAGACTGTTTCACCCACATGGCCTGCCCACCCACTGGTCCCCACCCTTCAGTCAAGCGCAAACCTTACCTTGAATAGAGCCATGCGAGCTGGAACTGGAAGGTAAGACCAATGGCGGGGGAGGGAAATCTGCCACAGGGTGGCTTGCTGACATTAGCGGGAAAGTCGGTCCCATATTCCAGAGCTGCAGTGGTCACAGGACTGGCCCTTTGGTCATCCCAGAGCAGCTCCTCCAGTCCATGCCAGGCTGGTGCACCCGTGTGGAGGAGCAGCTACTCCAGGATGACCAAAGGGTCAGTCCTGTGACTACTCCAGCTCTGGAATATGGGACCGACTTTCCCACCAACATCAGCAAGCCACTGTCAGTCAAAATTCATGTTAGTGCTCCGCGGGATTTAAAATTGTGAGTTTGGCGGTCCCCGAGGTCCAAAAGGTTGGCAACCCCTGGACTAGATGACCTCCAAGGTCCCTTCCAACTGTTATTCTGTTAAAAATGACCACCTGCCACAATGTACTTAAATCATTTCCCACCTTTGGGTAACGTTTATTCTTTATTTAATGAAAGTACTGAATGTTGCCCTCAAGGAATGAAAGAAACAGTTTTTATATCAATTCGCCGGCATCAAACAAGTATCGGGAGTTTTGCAAACCAGATTTGGTAGCCCTGGTCTTACAGACAGTTATGGCTTCCTGGACTCTTTCTTGGATTCTGGATTCCCTCCCTGATGGTGGAAGGAAGAGTTAATCTGGGGAGAGAAAGGAAAGGAAGTCATCTTTATTTCTAAATTAAAGAGAAGTGGGGAGGGGGAAGCCCCTCTTTTTTTCTGCACGAGTGCAAGATGTGGCCGGCTGCCCCAGTGAGAAGAATCGGAGTTAGAGAAGTTAAATGCTAATGAATTGTCAGGGCTTACAAAGCTTTTGTCTCGCTTTATCCGGTCCCCAATAAAAGAATTAATTGGACAGGAAAATGGCAGGCTACCGAATGCACCACTAATTAAGGTGCCCTGAATACACCAGCCAGGCACGTTGTAGGGGGTGGGGGCACGGGGGGTAGGAATGCCAAACCGTCCCTTTGTCTGATGCTGGGCTGCTGATCTTTCTCAGCTTTGAAGCCTCCCTGGTCATCCATCAATCAATCTCCAGGGCCCAGACTGGACCATCCTTCACGCCGAGGATTTCCAGATGTAAAATTTCCATTGAAGGAGATGGGAAATATTCTCCTGTTGTAGTTTGGCTGACTTGGAAGAAGGCATTTTGTTTTTTCCCTTTTAAGATGCTCGTTTTTCATTAACTTCCAGGTTGAACACATCCCCTTGTGCTCCTAATTCTGAACCTCACTTCTTTTTCATTCTGAATGTTTGATGTGGTCAGACTGCAGCAATGCAGGCTAACTCCACCCACAACCTGGAGTTCAATCCTGACCTGCTCGATCCCGACTCAGCCTTCCATCCTTCCGAGATCAGTAAAATGAGGACCCAGGTTGTTGGGGACGAAATGTTGGTTCTGTAAATCACTCAGAGGGGGCTGTAAAGGACTGTGACTTTGGGCCAACCCTTCTCCCTCTGCACAACCTCACTCAAAATGTTGGATTTGAACTGGGAAAACCCAGGTTCCAGTTAGTTAGTTAATTAGTTAGTTAGTTAGTTAATTGTTATTGCACCTCATATGACAAAATTAAATGCCATCTTCAGTGTACATTATAACTATAAAAATAAAACACAAACACACCTCCTTCACATTCCATACAGTTGAATTGAAAACCTCTGATATTGCATTAATATTGCACTATACAACAGAATTCAATATAGTTACTGCCCCTAGGATAAAAGCTGTTTTTCAGCCTATTTGTCCTTGATTTTATTTATTTATTTATTTGTTTGTTTTTATTTATTTATTTTTGTCAATTGCTTACAAGGTAATAGGTATAAGTAAAAACATAGTTATTAATACATGGATACATATAAGAAAAATAAAAAATAAAAGAAACAATAGGACAGGGATGCTAGGCACGTTGGTGCGCTTATGCACGTCCCCTACAGACCTCTCAGGAAAGGGTTGAGGTCAATAGTAGACAGTCTAAGGTTCAAGTTTTTGGGGTTTGGGGAAGAAACCACAGAGTCAGGTAGAAGATTCCAGACATTGACCACTCTGTTGCTGAAGTCGTATTATTATATATTATATATTAGCCATTAACAGTGTATATAAATTCTCCGATGAGCCAGACGGCGCATATCTCCTATGGAAGAAAATTTTCCTGCGCCCCATTCAGGCTGCACGCCTGAAATCCGATGAAGTATTCGTACACTTGATTACGTGGCTAGGGCCGGAGTCTGCCGCAGCAACGCAGGCACTTTATGCCTCCCAATTAGACGACCCAGATGCTGCCCTACGGTTGCCATGGAAAAGACTCGACAAATTGTATGGCGCTGCCACAGTAGTAGAATCAACGCTCTTGAATAGCCTCAACAGATTTCCTAAAATTCCTATCGGCAAGCCTCACTTGATCGCTCCTTAGAGGAGACATCGGAAATAAATATAAGGAATAATACCATATATTAGAAGTGAATGATCCAAGTGGTACAGTTGCCTAGAGGTGGAGTTCTCGCCTCATAATCAGAAGGCTGTGAGTTCGATTCTAAGTAGAGGCAGATATTTCTGTCTCTGGGCACAATGAGAATATATCTGCTGAACAAAACTCCGCATTGGTGACAGGAAGGGCATCTGGCCAGTAAACATTCGGCTCCATTCAGTTGCCCAGACTCCACCCTGCAAGGGATTATGGGGTCATTTAAAGAAGATGATGATTAGAAGTGAATGATATATTAGAAATGAAGACCTTTGTAGTAAGATTCAGCACAGAAAGAACAGGACTGAAATCTTCCAGGCTGCAGTGACATGGGGCATATAAAAAAGGGGGAAATGTTTAGATAATTATGGTTTTTGATCTTCATAAAATTCCTAGTTCGACAAGAAAAACAAATGGATTAATTATGAGGAGGGTAAAGGCTAAAAGGCTTGATAGTACGGTTTGTTTTATCAGAAATGAAGCCATGGGCAGATTAACACTTGCCAACCATGGACAATTAACTTGAAAAATATGTCTCAACACCATGCCAAGTACTGCCTTATCCACCATCATGAACATTTTCTGGAACTATCTTCTCCTGTGAAAGGAATTTCAGTGGAAAGTTCTATTTCATAGAATCATAAAATAATAGAGTTGGAAGCAGAGGCGGTATTCAGCAGGTTCTGACCAGTTCTGAAGAACCGGTAGCAGAAATTTTGAGTAGTTTGGACAACCGGCAAATCCCATCTCTGACTGGAGATTTTACACTATCCTCCTGCCACGCCCACCAAGCCACACTCACAGAACAGTAGTAAAAAAAAATTGAATCCCACCACTGGTTGGAAGGGATGTTGGAGGTCTCCTAGTCCTATACCAGTGGTGGCTAATCTTTTTCGGCTCCTGTGTCAAAAATTGTGTGCGTGCTGGTGCTCACGCACTGATGTGCCAGCACCCAGAAGGCAATACACCCCCCCGCCCCCACCCTGCTGCCCCCTTACCTGCACTGCGCCTCAGAGCTGATTTTCAGACAGTTTGAGGCCTTTTTCAGCCTCCCAGAGGCTTGAAAAAAGCCTCTGCAGGCTTTGCAGGATGAATAATAGGCCCGATGAAACGGGCCTATTATTCATCCTGCAAAGCCTGCAGAGGCTTTTTTCAAGCCTCTGGGAGGCTGAAAAAGGCCTTAAACCAGACAAAAATAAGCTGTGAAGCACGCACATGTGCATTGAGGTAAGTTTGCCTGCGGCTCGCGTGCTGCCACAAATGGGTCTGTGTGCCACCTGTGGCATGCGTGCCATAGGTTCACCATCATGGTCCTATACCATTTCAGACAAATGATTGTCCAGTGTCTTCTTGAAAGCCTCCAGTGATAGAGCATTCACAACTTCTGGTGGCAAGCCATTCGACTAGTTAATTGTTCTCCCTGTTAGGAAATTTCTCCTGAGTTCTAAGTTGCTTCTCTCCTTGGTTAGTTTCCATCCATTGTTTCTCAACTTTCTTTTTGGTCCTTTGGAAAATAATCATCCTTATGGCAGCCCCTCAAATATTGGAACACTGCTATCCTGTCAGCCCAGGTCCTTCTTTTCACTAAAGTAGACATCTTATATCTCATGATTTGGAAACTCTTTTTTCAGCCGTATAAGTGACTTCTCATGGCACACCCGGGAATCTGGAAGAGATTCATCTGCATGTATCAACCTAGAAATAAAGAGATTTTTTTTTCTGATATCATCCCTAATTAAAAACAGTTCACCTGTTTTCTGTACTTCCTCTTGACTGTTCCTGTTCTCATCTCAACAGCCAACATTCAACCCTGAACAAGGATGAATAGAAACAATTTATAGTGGATTTTTTTTTCTCCTACTGGTTGCCTTTGACAAAGAAGTCTTTTATTCCGAGTTCTCTAATTTGAGAGCTCACATAGGTAAGGGTGAGAAGAAAGGAATGAATCAAAGGTGATTAAGATTGAGCAAATTTCCTCTTTGTTACTTCTTGGGACATACCTGTAAACCTGAAATAAGTCACTGGGATTTTTTGTGGGGGAGGAACTAGAATTACTCTTTGCTGCTATTTAACAATTGTATTGTTCATGGATTAAAGGTGAGCTGGAATAATGCTTACAACACCATTTCCCACTTCAGAATGATAAAACATTTGCATTAATTATTTTCAGAATCACTTCTTAAAAATTCCAATAAATTTTGGTCATAGAGTAAAAGCTGCCAAAAGGGAGAACAGGAACCACTGCAAAAACAAGTAATTAAAAAAAATTTTTTTTTAAACATATTCCTTCCACATCCCAACAGTTAAAAGTTCAGAAATATATGTTATTAAAGATATCCAATTGGCTGAAACCACCTAAATACAAATAAAGAATGTTTCAGTTTGGATTGGAGAAAAGGTAACTCTTCCGAAGATTTGGGTGCAATTTTTTGATATCTGGCAGAGTTAACTCCATAATTATTGCCTGAGAAAATTACTCTATTTACTTAGCTCATATGCCTACTTCTATTCTATTTTTCACATAGGTGAAACATCCAAGTGTTTTGCACGGAGTATTTAGCACTAAAACAACCCCCAAAACTTACAAAGTACAGGTAGCCCTCAACTTACAAACACAACTGTGACCAAAGTTTCCATTGATAAGCAGAGTGGTTGTTTAGAATAGGATAGGATAGTAGGATAGAATAGAATAGAATAGAATAGAATAGAATAGAATAGAATAGAATAGAATAGAATAGAATAGAATAGAATAGAATAGAATAGAATAGAGGGTAGGGTAGGGTAGGGTGGGTAGGGTAGGGTAGGGTAGAGTAGGGTAGGGTAGGGTAGGGTAGGGTAGGGTAGTGTAGAATAGAATAGAGTAGGGTAGGGTAGGGTAGGGTAGAATAGAATAGAATAGAATAGAATAGAATAGAATAGAATAGAATAGAATAGAATAGAATAGAATAGAATAGAATAGAAGCTGGAAGGGACCTTGGAGGTCTTCTAGTCCAGCCTCCTGCTCAAACAGGAGAACCTACCATTTCAGACAAATGACTGTCTAGTCTCTTCTTTAAAACTTCCAGTGAAGGCGCACCCACGATTTCTGATGGCAAGCCATCCACTGGTTAGTTATCAGAAAATTTCTACTTAGTTCCAGGTTGTTTTTCTCTTTGATTAGTTTCCATCCATTGCTTCTTGTCTGGCCTTCTGATGCTTTGGAAAATAGTTTGACAACTTCCTCCTCTCTGTGGCAGCCCCTCAAATATTGGAAGACTGCTCTCATGGTCCTTCTCTTCCCTAGACTAGCCAGGCCCAGTTCCTGCATCCATTCATCATATGTTTTAGCCTCCAGTCCCTTAATCATCCTGGTTGCTGTTCTCTGCACTCTTTCTAGAGTCTCAACATGTTTTTTATAGTGTGGTGACCAAAAGTGGATGCAGTATTTTAGGTGTGGTCTTACTAAGGTTTTATAGTTATCTAGAAAGCTTCCTTCCAGGAAGCAGGATGTTAGTCAATCCATTTGAGATGATAACAGAACATAGATTCGGCAGCAGGTAGATTTTTAATTCTGTAAATTTAGCCTTCCTCAGCCCTCCAGATGTGATGGAACTGTGACTTTCAATCACTGCCAAACCACAAGCACATCTGCAACGAGAGGTCAATTGTGGTTGTAAGTTGAGGACTAATTGTATATCTGGAATACCAAGATTTGTACACCCCGATGAGCTGCTGTTTACTTAACTATGGTGTATTGAAGGCTAGGATTGCACAAAACACTAATGCCATGCATCAGAGTTTAATTACTCTGGCTGAGATTAAATTATTCACAAAGTTGGTCAAGTCTATGCTTATAGCATATTCCTCCCTCCTTCCTTGGGGTTTATATGACCTCCACACCCCCATGTTTTCACAAAGCTGACAATTTGTTTCAACTTCTACCTTCAACTTCAACTTCTACCTTCAAAACAACACTATAGGACAGGGTTTCCCAAACTTGGCAACTTTAAGACTTGTGGACTTAATTCCCAGAATTCCAGCATAGCTGGCTGAGGAATTCTGGGAGTTGAAATCCACAAGTCTTAAAGTTACCAAGTTTGGAAACCTCTGCTATAGGGCATTGCACAACTAGAACAACTAGACACAAGGACAGTTTTACCCCTCCATGCCATCATGCTGCTAAACAACTAATTCCCACAACACTGTCAAACTATCTAGACAGGCAGAATTACCATTATTCTCATCCTCCCTATTACCTATCTCCTTGTCTTCTTATGACTATAACTTTGTTGCTTGTATCTTATGATTTATTTTGATTGTTTATTTAGTATCCGTGACTATCACTAACTGTTGCATCTAATGTTTTATGATGAATATATTTTTACAAATGATCTATCACTATTGTTGTATGTACCCTGAGAGCTTATGCACCACAGACAAATTCCTTTGTCTTCTGAATGAAACTGAATGAAAACAACTGAATGAAAAACTGCTGGTGACCTTCTACTGCTGCACCCGAGAGAGCATTTTAATTTACTGCACCTCTGTATGGTTTGCCAATTGCATAGTAGCAGATAGGACAGCGCTCCAGAGGGCTAACGTCATTGCCCAGAGGATCATGGGTTGCCCTCTCCCCTCTTTGGAAGAGCTTTATAGCTCCCGCTGCCTTAAGAGAGTCCAAAACATTCTCAAAGATCCATCTCATCCTGGGCACCCCCTTTTTTTTAAAACTATCACCATCTGGCAGACGGTACAGGACAATAAAAACAAGGACAAATAGGCTGAAAAAACAGCTTCTATCCCAGGCAGTAACTATTTAATTCTACTGTATAGTGCAATATTAATGCAATATCAGGGGTTTTCAATTCAGTGTATAAAATGTGAAGGATGTGTGTTTGAGTTTATTTTCAGTCATAAGGTACACTGAAGATGGCATTTAAATTCATTGTATGAGGTGCAATGACAATAAAGTAAACTAATTCCACCTTTCTTCTCAGTATGTATCCGAGTTCTCTTGACGTCATCACTAAAAGAGTTGGGGGACATTTTCATATGTTCATTTTCTGACCTGAACATAATAGGGACGTTTTAGGAAGTCTTCCTTCCCCGTTTCATAACATTCTCCCCCTCCCAGAGCTTCTGTGTGGATCCTGCACTCACCTGCACTGAAAATGGGCTGTGTGGAGGCTCCTGGGGAGGGGAGGACCAGCCAGTCGGTTCAAATACTGGTTCGGTGAACCAGATGCAGATTTAACAACCAGTTCATCTGATCCGGTGTGAACCGGTAGAATCCCATCCCTGATTGTCTTCAACCCAATTATAACAAAAATTTGCTAAACATTCAACCCTTTTTGCTGGGGGAGTAAAGCCATTTTTTTTTCCATGTTGGTTTTCTTTGCTTGAGAAATTGAGACACTGAAATGAACAGGCCAGTGGCAAAGATAAAGGCTTTTTTTTTTTAATTTTATCAAATAGATCTGTACAAAAGTTAGCATTAGTCAGAAGCCAGTGAACAAAAACAGATAAACTGACAACTTTCGAACTTTATACAGAAAAATAGATTGCATAAGTATTCCATCTTCAGCTCTCCTCTTTTGTGTCGCAAGCCCACCCACTTCCACAAATACACTTTTTAAAAAAGGAAAACGTGAAAACAAAAACAAACCCGAGAATATGAAACATAGAAAAGATAAGCTAGATAGTCTCTGAAAGTTTAAAGTTTTATAAAGATTTGTTTTTTCTTTTAAAAAGGCACAAAGTTACCATTAGAATAGATGGTTGTTATATGCTCAGCATACAGATAGCAACAGAATTATTAGCCTACACCTAAGGATTAACCAAAACGTAGTGGAGAATGCTAATTTTCACAGCTTTGATGAATAAGATCTGGTTCTTAAATAGGGCAATATTAAAGTGAAACTCAAAGTGTAAATTCTGCTAAAACTGATATTTCTTTATAAAAAGAATAAGCTGCACCAATTTTAAAATGTAACATTTTTAAAAAATAATGTTGTAGTTTGAAATTAGCTTATGATGGGAGGTGAACCTATTCACTTTCCTTTTTCCATATCTGATTTCATACAATTTCGCTTAAGATGGAGTTTATTCCCCCATAAATTCACATTTTGCCAGGACAGAGGAGAAATTCCAGTGAAGGAATCAATGTAAAATTTCAGATTGTGCCTGTTTCCTCTGGCAGGAGTCTGTGAAGTTTCTCAGTCATCCAGGTCACAGTTGTCTCAATGGTATTCTTTCAAAATAGGAGGAGGAAGAGGAGAAGAAGCAGAAGGAGAAGGAGAAAGAGGAGGAGGAGCAGGAGAAGGAGGAGGAGAAAGAGGAGCAGGAGCAGGAGGAGAAGGAGCAGGAGGAGAAGGAGAAGGAGGAGAAGGAGAAGGAGAAAGAGGAGGAAGAGGAAGAAGGAGAAGTTGTTTTGCTTCTCAGCCAAGAAACTTCATCTGTTCCGAACCAATTAATCTTCTTGGATGAAAAGCGAAATGTTTCTGACTTTGGGTTTTACTGATTAGACTGATAGATCTTTATAAAAATGGCTTATTATTATGAAAAAAGCAAAAAGCTGTGATTTGATGTTAAGGCCTTATTTTACTGTAACAGAGAGAGTCGGAGTCAATGCCCCTTTTCCTTTCTTATCTTTCCTCACTTCTCTTTCCCCTCCTCCTCTGCTTTTCTATTTACTTTGTATTTTGTATTTTATAATACTTTATAACTCAATAAAAATGTTAATGGGGAAAAAATGAAATGTCTGATTTTTCTAAAGGGAAAAGAAAAAACCAGCCCAGTTGCCTTTTGAAAAAGCATCTTTGAGACTCAAACAGGTTATTTTCCTGTCCTTGAAAAATCCTAAAATTCTGGCAGAAAACTCACCTCACACCTCACCGGGTAAGAGATTGCATTTTTCTTCCGATAGGCAACACACCTTGCACAATATTTTTGCACGTGTGGAATTCCTAGCTGTGGAAATTGGCTTGCCAAGCTGGGTTGTGTGAAGGCACTTTAGAGATGCCTCTGTGCTCGTTCAATTCACTTGATAAAAAAAATATCTACTCTGAATTTCATTAGTGCAAGCTTTGTAAGGTTAACTCCATGAACCCTTTCTAAATAGGAATTTAAAATAAAAAATTTAGAAAGCACCAGTATGGAGGTGCATAGCCTGTTTGTGGCTGGAAAACCATCAAGAGATGAAAATGTCACTTTTTCTTCATCTGGAAAAGCAAATATCACCCACTGACTCCGGAAAAGATGGAAAAAGCAAGTCCGTGCCAGGAATTCATTTCCACAGGGGGCAACAGTACTGCAAAACCAGGATCAGATGTAGGTGGGCTCCCACTACATTCAAAGGCAGGGGTTCAAACTCGTGACATGTCGTCAGGTGACATCTCACAACTTTTTTCCCCATTCGCTAAACCAGGGATGGGCGTGGCCAGTACGTGACGCATCCGGCCCATGGCCCGTGAGTTTGAAACCCCTGTTCTAAGGCAATGTTTCTCAACCTCAGATACTTTAAAACATGTGGACTTCAACTCCCAGAATTCCCCAAGCGATCTTTCTTCTAACCAGGCTATACAAAACCAACCATGTTTCTCCCAATTTACCAAGCCGTAAATGATTGTTTAGAAGCCATGCAACCAAGCTCCGGATATCAACTGGAAGAGCTACTGTAGATGAGTGTTCTGTGATTCCAGTGGCAGTCTACCTTTTAAGTTCCAGGTGTTGGAGATAAACAATATGGAGTGGCCATCACCTTCACAGCATCTGAAAGTGAATGTTAGCCAGGAGCAACTTAGCACAACATTTGTTGAAACACAGCGTGAACTCTGTTTTTTCTCCACCTCTTAGGTTCCTATATTATCATTGGTTGTTGTTTTTTTTAAAGCATTTCTAATTTTCCTTTCTGATGGACCTTTAAATGCTGCTCTCCCCCCCTTTTTTAATGAGTAGTGTAATTGGGGAGATGGGGAAACTCCTCCACTACTTTATGCGCTATAAAGTCTTTATTTAAATCTACCTCTTGCACAGAATTACTTCATTAATTAAAAGGACAAAAATTACACAGAACATAAATACATATTTAACAGATTTACTCTCAAACAATGACAAAAATATATATATCAATGCACTTTTTAAGCTTCCAAACCAAAATGTTAATTACAGCAAAACTTTGCTCAGAACTTTAAACTAAAATTAAGAAATGCTGACATTAGTTGGTTGGTCGGTTGGTCCCAAAAGATTCTTGAATGGTCCCTCAGTATTGTTAATTGAACACTTAAGATTTTTTTTTAAAAAAAAAATCCTATGTGGGTTTTTGTGCAAGGCTGATCTGTCCCTGGTTTGCCACAAAACCTTAAGCACCATCTTCACCTCGACTTTTACAGAGTCTTGGATTTGAAATCAAACTCATTGCAAAGTTCTCACAGAGGAGTTAGAATGGATCGTCCTTCATCTATTCAAGAGCATTCATTGGTACGGATGTTATTTAATATGATTTACGAGTCAGAATAAACAAAATAGAGCTTTGCCTTGGAAAATCTAAGAGATTCTGGACAGAAGGCCCAGGCATACCGGCAAAAGGGGAGGCACTTCCAACTATGCAATGATGCTCCATTAGGGTTCTTTGTTATTAACTATCATCACTTCTTCGCTCCGTCTTTGTTTCTATGTAGTGCATACTGTTGAAGGCTGGTGGGGAAGACCTCAAGAAGCAGCTCCTTCCATCTGCTCAAGGCCTTGTCAGGGTTGTGTAGACGGGCTGGTCCCAGTTCGCCGTAGGGCTGTGAGAAGGAGGGATGGACAGGCTGTTGAGGATGGGGGTGGCATACGGCCGGCGAGAGGAATGGAAATACGGATACTGGTAAATGCTGGAAGGGTAGCCTGAGTAGGGGTTGTAGTAGTTGGAGCTCTGAAGATCTGTGTAGTCGCACGGGGAGCTGGAGAAAGATCCCGTGGCTGAGCTCGGGGAGACGGTGGTGGCACACGCTTGTGCAGTATAGGATCCGTAGTCCGAGTGGGTTGGAGAGTTGTGAGGCTGGTCACTGTAATGGCTCGGGCTGAGCTGTTCAGTCTTGATGTGAGGCCTCTGATGGCTGCTTTCACTGGACGAAGGGGAGGCAGATGCCGGACTCTTGTGAGTCCATATCTGGGAGGACCCAGCAGTGCTGCTGTTGGCCGAGTGAGGGTAAGAAGTCCCATAAGATCCCGCAGTGGAGTTCTGCCCGTGGCTGGCTGGGATGGCAGAGTGGCCGTTGAGTGGCAAGTACTGGTCAAACTCGTGGATGTCGAAAGCCTCCATGTTGTTGATGACCTCACTGCTCAGCTCAGAGATGTCCACGTTGCTGAAATCAATGTTCTGTCGACCGCTTTCCATGAGGCGCCGGCCCTCGTGTTTTAGTTCTTGCTTGCTCCCGGGGTGAAGGTCTGTCTTAGGGGTGGTAGGTGGGGTAGGAGGTCCATGGGGCTGCCCTAGAGAAAAGTGTATGGAAAACAAAGTCATCATCTTCAAAGGGAAGATGGCTTAGCTTAAACACCAGCCCTGAAAGATGTATGGTGATTTTATTTAATAAAAATAAAGGAAGCACTAAGTTGACATGCAAGAAAGCAATGGATCATCTGTTTTGGAAATCAGCTTTGGAAATCCTGCTATCAAAATGTGAAAGAAGCCCAGTCTCTTGTTTCTAGATGGACCTGCCTACCAGGAAAATGACCACTTTTAGCTGGGATGGGGAGGAGCAGGAGGGCCAGAAGGGACCTCAAGAGGTTTTCTAGTCCAACCCCTTGCTCAGGCAGAAAACCCTATACTGTTTCAGACAAGTGGCTGTCCAGTCTCTTCTTAAAAAAACCCAGTGTTGGGACACCCAAAACTTCTGAAGGCAAGCTGTTCCACTGGTTAACTGTTCTCACTAGTTCTCCTTAGTTCTAGGTTACTGTTCTCCTTGATTAATTTCCATCCATTGTTTCTTCTTCAGGTGCTTTGGAAAATAGTTTGACCCCCCTCTTCTTGGTGGCAGCCCCTCAAATATTGGAACATTGCTATATTTGAGTGGCTAAGAAAAGGTAAGGAGCAGCTGACAAGCTTGCTTTCTGGTCATTGTGGGCTTATGATGGGCCATACTCCTGTGGCAAGTACACCTATAGTATTTACTTAGAATTCCAGATGTGCTAAGCACAAAGAACATGGGAGAGACCATATAAGGGTTGACTATACAGTGTACTTATTAGAAAAAGAGTGGGAATATCCAAAACTTTAACTTCTATCATTCCCACCTTTGGGCCACCTAGCTCAGTGGCCCAACAATTTTAGGATGTGTGGACTTCAATTCCCAGAATAACCCAGCTGGCACTGAAGACACACATCTTAAAATGGCTAAGGATGTAAGACACCGAGATAGCTCAAAACCGTCTCATTTGACAGGGAAAGGATTCTCTTACATTCAAGCAAGGGTCTCTCCAAACCAACCAGGTGTTAAGAATAACATCTGGCAACCCTGCCTTGTAAAGCAAATGCTTTCCTAACAGCTTTCCCAAGTCTGCATGTCGATTTGGTGAACTGCGTGCGCAGAAAATTTAGGAAAAGCTATTCTGTTGTAAGCTGCAACGGAGAGAAACAGAAGCTATCAGGATAACAAAAAGTTGTCAAATGATTTAGCACCACACCAGCCAGCTGGAAGGACTATACCACACATCTGTCAGGACTAAGTGACTTGATCAGGGCCTGATTTGACTTGTTTTGCAGAGGGAAACTGAGAGCACCCTTTGATTCGACCCATCAAATTAGTCCAAATTTGTGAACGGCAAATTTGAGGATGCCTGTTGTTTTGTGTGTGTGTTTTTTTTTAATGGGTGTTTCTGTTTTTATGATGAAAACTGCCCGGAGTAAGCCAATTTAACATAAATGGGATGCAAACATATGCCAACATCCATCAAATCTTTACATGGATCCAAAGGTGCCAGATCAGAAGTCCCAAATCCATTCGGTGAATTTGAATGAAATGTAGGAGATATTCTAGGGAGGTTGGAAAAGGAACGCAAGGAAGGAGAGGCTGGAAATCAAAAGACAAAAGGTGAGTGTGTATCAGCACTTCCTACAAACAGCAGCTCAGGTGGGGAGAAGCATTTCCCATCGTGCAAAGGGACCAAGTTGCCAAGCTTGGAGACCTCTGCTCTATTGTGAGATTGGAGAGCCTGGGAGGGTTCATCCCACCTTCTGCCCCTTTCCTATTTTTCAAAAAAAATGTTAATTGTTGCAATAACCACACCAGAGGCCTAATCTGCATTTCTAAAATCCATTTCCTGCTGAAAACTCCTCTCCCACCTAATTCCAGTAGAGCAAAGTACACAGTAATCCTCGCCATAGGACCACTATTGAGCCCAAAATGTCTGTCGTTAAGTGAGACATTTATTAAGTGAGTTGTGGCCCATTTTACAACCTTCCTTGCCTGAATTGCTAAGGGAACCATTGCAGTCGATAACTTAGTAACCTAGTTGTTAAACGAGTCAGGCTTTTCCATTGACTTTGCTTGTCAGAAGGTCGCAAAAGGGGATTAGAGGACCCTGGGACACTGCAAACTGTCATAAATATGAGTCAGTTGCCAAGTGTCTGGATTTTTTATTCACTTAACAGCCGTGTTACTAACTTAACCGCTGCTGTGGTTCAGTTGGCATGAGTAAAATGGGACAAAATTCACTTAAGAACTGTCTCAGCTACTGTTGTGGTTTGCTGACAGCCTGTGCAGACGTCAGCGGTATAGGACAGTGGAGAAGAACATGGACCAGTCGAGGAGTCTGGAGAGGACTCAGACGAGGGTCCTGCGTCCAATGCAGAGATGAAGCCAGGGCCATCTGGGAGTGGAGTGCTGACTCCGGAGCCTTCGGAGTCTGGCAGCAGTAAGGCAGAGGAACAAGGGGAGCCTGTTCCCAGTGCGCATGTGCACAGAGGTGCTAGAAGGCAAGAGCAGCTGAAACAAAAGGGGTGACTTGGGAGTGAGGCTGGGAGGTGATTGCCCCTCCCATGAGGTAGAAAGGACAGGCAAAGATGACGAAACTTTTGCAGGAAGCAAAGTCGTTCGCTGTATTCAGATTAATCCTTGAAACTCTTTGTACTTCGGTTGGTTTTTTTATAATTCATTTGGCACTCTAGTTATTGACAGCAATTCAAAGGAGAGAAAGGTGGGTGCTTATCTCGAGGGACTGTTTGAGATTCATTACGGCTGGGAATGAAAATAATTCCCAGCGTTGCAATTGAAACAAGACTTGTTTTTAAAATAAGTGTGTGCGTAATTATGGTCTCGGAAGCCTTGGTCAGAACAGCTACAGAGGTTTTGGGCTTGGTTATGGTCATAAATCAAGGACTACCTGTATCCTTGAGAAAATAAGAAAACAGTGAGCAAATGACACAGGGATCTCTTGCCTTCCAGTGCATCATGTCTAGGTGAACACATCTATCCTGGCCATGGAACTTATGCCCAAATATCTGAAAAATGAATGAATGAATGAATGAATGAATGGCAATGATGTATTGCAAATGATTTCACTTGCACCTCAGTTGGTCACAGAGTTACCTCTGGTTGCTATAGAGCAGAGGTGGGAAACTATGGCCTTTTTATGGCCTGTGGACTTCAACTCCCAGAATTCCTGAGCCAGCCATGCTGAGAGCTGAAGTCCACAAAAGGCCCATCGTTCTCCACCCCTGCTGTAGGGTCTCCCGTAGAATGCATACAGATATGCCTGGAGCTCCCAAGACCCCTTGGAAGGAGAAGGTGCAAGAGCTTCCCACAAACGTGTTCAGAGCTCACCAATTTCTGAACACAAATATACGTTTAGCCTTCAGCTGTGAAGCTGAGCATAGTTCCCCAAGGTCTTGGCTTTATGCTCCAGAGCAGAAGCCAGAAATGGAGAGAGAAAAATCCCAGCTTTCTTGCAAAGAAAAAAACAGTCAGCAGAACAGAAGCTAGAGAAGAAACTGCCAATTTTGTAGATGGGAAACAGGGGAGATATTCTCCGATTGTAGCCTGGGTTGGCAAACACATCTGGGTCGGCTCCAGAGAAAAGGGGGGACTCCATGGGATGCATCCTGCCACAGTTCTGCTCTATACTGAAGAAGGAGAAAGGCTGCCTAGGTTTCATGGAGAAGGACCTCTTCTCTATCAAGCATGATTGATGAATGAATTAATGTTCGTATGGTATCTGGAGTCGAGCCTTTCTTTTCCCAAGAACATCATCCCAAATTAGGAAATGCACCGAATGGGAGAACTTGACAATATGGACAGAGTTGCAAAATCTCTACCTCCTCCCATGCTATTTCTCATGACCAGACACCAGCGGTGGAATTTAGCAGGTTCGCACTGGTTCGCGAGAACCGGTAGCTAACTTTTTGTGCAGTTTGGAGAACCGGCTGAATAGCGTGCCTTGCCATGCCATGCTGAGTCCTGCCTTGCCCCTCCTCTCCCCTCCCAGCCACTCCTTGCCTTGCTACCGAGCCACTTGCCCAGCCACCCAAGGTTATAAGAAGTGGCTGGGAGGGGAAGGGCCAGGTGGGGCAAGGAGAGGCCGGGCAAGGTGAGGCGCCCCTCGACGTGAGTGATGTCAAGTTGGCCATGTCTACCCAGTCACATGATCATCCAGCCAGGTTTATCCAGCCAGTCATTAGGGTAGAGAACCAGTTGTTAAATGATTTGAATCCCACCACTGTCCGACACCTGAGATGTCCAAGATAAAGCAAATTAAGGATTCTGGATTCTGGGTTTAATTAAGGATTCTGGATTAAGGATTCTGCCTTGGACAAATTGTCAGATCTGCCATCTCCAGCAGAGATGTTTCACTGGCATCCTGCCATAAATTGTAAGCGGGGATGAATTTGGGGTAGTAACATGTGGACCTGGGAATGAGAAGACAAACAGGGAGTGGGGAGGGGAGACACATTGAAAAGAACCAGAGGTGCCAAACTGGAATAAACCAACATCCAAGGACACCTGGCCTGGGAACTGAATGTAAAATGGATTGAGAGGCCCCAAGCTCCAAGCCATTCCCAAAACACCTTCAAGGCATCCTATTGAAGACTGATGGACTGGTCATGTGGGGAGGGCCAGGGAAAGGATGAAAAGTGTAATCTTTGTGCAGGAATACTTAGATCTGGTTTTACTTTCACTGCAACCACTTGAGTAAAAGAACCCATCACTTCAACCAAATGGAACCGAGAGTCTTTCTTTTTTAAATGTCTAAATTGGGGCAGGTCTGACACAAACACTCTTCCTTCACCTGTGTGGTCACTAGGGTGATGCACTTCACTCATCGAGCCCAGTCCTGAGTCTGATTTGTAGATCTGGGATCCTCCGTGATGGTTCAGCTCAGCTCCCGAGTCTGAATCACTCTGGCCGGCTTTGACACTTTTCCTCCGACGTGGCTGGTATTTGTAGTCTGGGTGATCCTTTTTATGTTGAACCCTCAACCGTTCAGCCTCCTCCACAAAGGGACGCTTCTCATTTTCACTCAGCAAGCTTAAGAAAGAGAGAGAGGAAAACGAAGTGAGTCATTCATGTATGCCTTTAACCCAATTTAAGTCTAACAGTCTTACGTAGTCCCAAAGCGGCCGAAGAATCCAAGAACACAATCAATGCCCTGTTGGGTCAGACCAAAGGACCCATCTAATCCAGCAGTTTGTTCTCTCTCAGTAGTTAGATTTGGGAGATTCCATTCTGTCTCATACAATGAACTTTTAGTTTAGTTTATTGTCATTGCACCTCGTACAATGAATGTACCTGCTGTCAACTCATATTTATTTGGTCTTTTAGTGTTGCCAGCAGAAAGGGAGGGGGGAGCAGTGTAGCAGTTTGCAAAACCGAAACTGCATTCCATAAATGTTTTCATAGATAGTTTCCAGGCAACTGAAGTTCCTATCATGCAAAATTCTAACTGGAGAGTATGATTGATGACTCTTGGCTATGGATGTGTCCCATTGGAGAATATGAATTATGATACACCCAGGGGGTGGGGGAAAACCAGGGTCAAGGGTGACAATGAATGATGTGTCTCAGAGTTGGCTACACCCAGGTAGCACCGGCATGTTTACTCCTAATAAATCTTCTTTGAGCTTTGAAAATCCAGCTAGAGACTCATTATTTAAATGGGGATAACTCCCAGAGCCCTGACACATGCATTTGTGGAACTGAAGAGGTAGAAGATCTGACTCATATGTTATTCAATTGCTGCTTGTATAAGGGGGTGAGATATAAGTACCTTGATCCACATATTAAACATATGGCCCTGTGGGAGCCATATTAAAACAACATATACCTCATGTGTGACCAGAATTTGAAAACAACATTTAATACACCACAATTTCTGACTAAAATGGTCTGACTGAGATCGACATATGTGGGGTAAATTGCAGGGGTAATACAGAAATATAATTTTATGTCATTTTATTCTATTTTACATATTTATGTATTAAATTATTGTATCTTATACTATAGTTATTGTATTTTACCCTATTCTCATTTTAAATTGTATAGGATTTTACTGGTAACACGTGTTCGAATCATGTATGCCGATTTGGCCTGTAGGCTAATCAATAAAATAAACTGATTAATCGAGCAGTCTAAGTGGCCAACCAACTGCCCAAGGAAGTCCACCAGTCTTTCAGCAGATGGCCTTCAAAGGCAGTCCCACTGCCACCAAAGCTAAGAGCACCCCAAGCTGTCCTTTTTTGAAGCTAACCAAACTTTTTGGTACAAGGGAGCATCACATCTCGTGATGGCAAATTCCAAACTTGAATCACATGTGTTGAGTTGTTACATATGTCCAAATTCTTCCAGGATTCAATTGAATTGGTTAGTTCTAACTTCCCTAATTTCCCCTTGTCCACTTTATCCAGGCTACATCTAATCTTGTACAATGTACTGTCATCTCATTCAACCTCCTTTCTAAACTAATAATCCCCAAATGTTGCAAATGCTTATTCACAGGGAAGATGTTCCAACCTCTTGATCACCTGAGTTGACCTTCTCTGACCTCCAAGTTCCCTTATGCCTCTTACAAGATGCCCTGAGCAGATCTGTGCACAATATTCCAGAGATGGTCACGCTAGTGATTCATCTAAGGGCATTATAATATTGAGTAATGGTAAGTGAAAATGACCTTGGGAGACAGGGAGAAGAGACGCAGCCAAGGAAATGGTCAGATAAAAGGCAACTTAGCCACTAGCAGAAACGGGGGTGAGGCAAGAAGTAATTCAGAAGAGTTAGTTTTCCTGTAAAGGGGGGTGGGAGGAGATATACTTTTGAATTGGCAAGATTCTGTTAATGTAACTTTACAAATAAAGCAGAATTAGATCGTCTGGCTCTGCTTACTGTTTGGCCTACTTGTCAGACCTGCCACAGTGTGAACCTCTAAATAGTAATGATCCTTGGCTCCATTTGTTGAGAAAGGTATAGTTTATTAGAAGTCAAGTGTAAGAGCAATAGTCTACGTGCTATTGCTATTACTTACACTTGACTTCTAATAAACTATACCTTTCTAACACCCTCTTTAAGTGGTTTACAGAGTCAGCCTATGGTCCCCAACAATCTGGGTCCTCCTTTTACCCACCTGGGAAGGATGGAAGGCTGAGTCAACCTTGAGCCTGGTGAGATTCGAACTGCCGAATTGCAGTCAGCTGGCAGTCAGCAGAGGTAGCCTCCAGTACTGCACTCTGACCACTGCACCACCATGGCAGTAATGCATAGCCAGTACCGAGAATCATGTGCCAAAATCCCTACGTTCAACATTTCCCTCCCTTAGCTGCCTCCCATCGCTGACCACACACACACACACACACACACACACACACATACACACCAATCAGATAAAGCAAGGTATTGGTGTTTGCCTCTAATATTCTAATATAGTCTAATAGTCTAATATTCCAACTATTCTAATAGTCTAATAGTCTAATATTTCCTTCACTTTGAAGTATTGCTCTCCCTCAATGAGATCAGGAGAAGGAGGGGCTTCCGCCAGGGGCTGTAATGTGGAGGTTTAAGGGGCCGTAATGCAGAGGTTTTGCTGGTTTAAGCAGACTACAGTGTAAGACTAAGGTTTTTTGGCCATTTAAGTTCAACCGCTACCAAGTTGATAATTCTTACATGGGGAAAAGATCTACAAATTTTGCTCCCAGCTTTCTCAAGGGTCATCTAGACTGGACATATGTGGTGGACAAATACACTTCACCCCCTATTTTAAATTATTTTATGAGAGGGCTTCTTCTTGTCAGCGTACTTCTTATATGTTTCTCCGGCTTCCTCTAATGCCTTGCGAACTACCGGCCATGTAGTTTGCAGCTGTTTCACTGTAAGATGGCAGCTGACGTTACCTCATAAGGCTGACATATTAGCACCTCTCTTGTCAATATCATTTTGGAATGGTATGGTACGGTACGGTACGGTACGGTATGGGAGAGGAGAGGAGGGGAGGGGAGGGGAGGGGAGAGAATTCTTTATTGGCCAAGTGTGATTGGACACACAAGGAATGTGTCTTCAGTGCATAAGCTCTCATTGTACATAAAAGATATAAGTTATAAATCATGATCATAGTCATCACAAAAATACATTCATCATAATTCATAAGATGCAACTCTAAGTGATAGTCATAAGATACTAAATAAGCAATCAGCATAAACCATACTAGGAAACTAAATAAAACAATATAAATCGTAAAGATACAAACAACAAGGTTATAATCATAAGCAGAAGGAGATAGGTAATAGGAAGGATGAGAATAATAATAATAATACAGCATTACTAAATAGTTTGACAGCATTGTGGGAATTAAGAGTGACGGCATGGGGGGGGGGGGAAATCATCCTTGTGTCTAGTTGTTCTGGTATGCAATGCCCTATAGCATTGTTTCTCATTTTTCATTATCTCAAGCAGACAATTTTGTCCTTTTTCATGTAGAGAATACACACTGTGCTAATACCTTCACTGAATGTCATGTGTACCTTTATCATTACTCTAAAATCTCTTTCCCCACTGATCCTGCACACTCTGAACTCATTCCGTTTGCATAAGTCATTAGAATTTTTGGCCCCAGGTACATATGGTGCAAGATTCCCTTCTTTCCCATGGGATTTCCATTGCTTTAAGTTTTTTAACACAGTTTTTAATGTTTATGACAAGTTCAAGGGAAATCTTTTCCTTTATAAAGGAATAACCCATAAAAATACCAGAATGGGCCAATTCCCTGTGGTCAACTTGCTGCGGGACAATTCAACAATTCCATTTAATTATTTAAAATACTTTTTAAGAACTATTTTAATTGTTGTCAATCATATTTCATTTTGTCCTTCCTTTTGCATCCTTTAATGATTCTATTCCATCATTTCTTCTATATTAGTATAACTCTTCTCTTACAGCGAGTTGTGCCATGGCAAGTTGCTTGTTGCAGGTTGGCTGTGGCGAGGTGTGCTAATGTTGGAAGAAATATCCATCTGGTTCAGTTCCAAGCCAGGAGAAAAACACTGGAAATAACATGGAGGCTGATTGGAAAGAAAGTTGGTTTATTGATGAAGGAGAAACCACTAACCATGTGGGATTCTGGGACAGCAGACAAAATGGAGTTTAGAGTGGGTGGGTTTTATACCTTCTGGATTCCTATGGGATCATGTAGGGGTCATGGCTGGCTCTATAGGCAAAGGGGGAAATGCAAACCCTAGGTGTTTGAGCTAATTTTGCCAACCTTTTGTTATCTGGAGTTTTTGTCTTGACCCTAGTCTTTCTGAACGGATTACCAAATCTGCATTTCTAAAAGCTGGCCTCCTCAGTTTCTGCTTCGGACAGGGAAACTGGGGCCGGTCTCTGGGGCCAGAGACTAGTATAGATCTATTTCAAGCTATTTAGCTCTCGTCTGCTAGCCATACCCTTTGGGGATTCAAACCCAGGCTGCTTGCATATTAGGTAGATGTATTAACCACTAAGCCACAGGCTCTCCTTGCTTTGTCGGCTATACCAGGGGAGAGATTAAGTGGTTTTTTTTTATCAGGTAAACCTGGTCTACCCAAATATGGGATGGAGCATATTGCTTCCGCCTTCGCCTTTCAGCCCCAATCCAGGGGCCTTCGCAGGGCAGTCGCTTTCTTGATAAACTATTTTTGTATTACATTTATATTTCAATAAATCCCTTTATCTCTTTGTCGGTAAATATAAATTTGAGCCACAAGCATCTTTTCTTCACCTTTTGACAGCCCTTGGAAAATCCCCAAAGACCCCTTCAAGAAAACGACCCCATTACCCAAGCTGGTTAATTCAGCTCCCAAACGGAGAACCCCTGAAACAGAACCAGCTGTTGCGGCTGCCAGCATCCCTATTCTTCCCCCCTCCTTTTTGTATGTATGTAGAATTCTTTTAGCTTATTTTTTGGTACGAGATACTTGAACAGGCTCTGTTCCTTGTAAAGAGAAGAGACAGCGCTTTGTTCGGCTCCAAACTGGTGGAAGCTAAAGATATATTTTTCAGAGGCAGGTGGAGGGGTATAGGTGAATAAAGCATAGGGCATATAATCTCTTCTTATAAAAGCATTATTCAAAGAAAAAAAAAGAAAAGAAAACTACCCACTTTAAAGGTTAAAACAAAACAAAAAACCTATCCCACCCCTTTTGACAATCGACTTCATGTAGAACAGCAAGTTGCACCCATTTCAGAGTCTGACCTCAAGCAGCCCCTCGATCACAAAACCCAACTGCACGTCGTTTCTGAGCAACATTTGCAAGTGGCTGACATATTTTTTAGGTTGTGCAGTCCCACAACAGGAACAACAACAGGAACAACAACAGGAACAACAACAAACAGCCTGGAGACTTCCAAAGAGGGGCGGGATTCTACCGGTTCAGACCCAGTTCGGGCAAATCAGATGTTAAATTTGCACCTGGTTCCCCAAACTGGTATTTGAACCGACCAGCTGGCCCTGTAGTTTGGAATACCACCTTTGACCCCGCCAACCCCATCTCTTCTCTGCCTTCCATTGAGTCCCAGCTGTTTGACTGGGTCTTCTTTTGTTGCCCTGCACAGGAGAATGGAGCTGGAAAGCAGGTTAGTGGGATGGGGAGGGAATGGAGATTTTACAGTATCGTTCCCCTGCCACACCCACCAAGCCACACCACACCCACCAAGCCACGCCCACAGAACCAGTGGTAAAAAAAAATTGAATCCCACCGCTGATGTGATCCCATTTTGCCACCTTCTGACAAGCAAAGTCAATGGGGAAGCCAACTCACTTAATAACCATGTTACTGACTTAACCACTGTAGCGATTCACTCAACAACGGTGGCAAGAAAGGTCATAAAATGGGGCAAAATTCACTTAACTGCCTTGCTTAGCAACTGAAATTTAGGTCGCCGTTGTGGTCTACCTGTACTGCAACGTGTTTTATATCTCTTGCATCCGAGAGCAGCACTTTACATCCATCTGTTATTTATCCGACAGCGGATGGCACAAAGTCAGAACATTTGTATATCATTGTACTTTTGTTTCCTGCTGTTTCACTTTTATATCATATATCATAATGCTCTCCCTCAAAGAACATCAGCAGTTGCTATTATTTTTAATCTTTTCCAAAGCACAAAGAGATCTAAGGAAATGGGAAACTCTGTAAGTTATGCTTTTTTTAAAAAAAAAAAATCATGCTTGCTAACATTTTTCTAACTCTGTTATTTCTCCTGTTCCTATAAAACTTTGGATTTGTTTTTGGATGGCCGAACTAAAATGCTATGTTCAGCCAACATGTTCGGCCAACAACGGTTGCAAGAATTAGGTATATCTAATCCAGTGACACGGTGGCTCAGGGGCTAAGACGCTGAGCTTGTCGATCAGGAAGGTCGGCAGTTCGGCGGTTCGAATCCCTAGTGCCGCGTAACAGAGTGAGCTCCCATTCCTTGTCTCAGCTTCTGCCAACCTAACAGTTGAAAAGCACATAAACAATGCAAGTAGAAAAATAGCGGCCACTTTGGTGGGAAGGTAACAGCGCTCCGTGCGCCTTCGGCGTTTAGTCATGCCGACCACATGACCACAGAGATGTCTTCAGACAGCGCTGGCTCTTTGGCTTTGTAATGGAGATGAGCACCGCCCCCTAGAGCCAGAAACAACTAGCATGTATGTGCGGGGGAAACCTTAATCCAGTGAAAGAAGGACCAGAGATGACATGTTAGCAGCGTCAGGACTCCAATAAATCCACCCCCACTCAAATAATAAGTCTTTAGCCGCATCTCAGAGAAAAGAAAATTGGTTTATTAGAAGTGGCCATGTTGGTGTTAGCTGGAAGTAGCCAATACTAAAATACATCATTCATTTCCCCCTTGACCCTGGTCTTCCTCCACCCTCTGGATGTATATTCTCCAATGGGACACATCCATAGCCAAGAGTCATCCATCATGCTCTCCAGTAATACTCTTGCGCTCCGACAACTTTGGCCTGCCAGGGTGATTATCTAGGCACTTAATATTTAGGCACCACTCCCTTTTTCTGACAGCTAAAAAGACCAAAGGAGTATCTTTGTAGTTGACAAGCAGTCTTGCAATATTTGAGGGGTTCTCACAGAGAAGAAGGGGTCAACCTATTTTTCCAAAGCACCAGAAAGCAAAAAAAGAGGAGCACTAGATGGAAACTAATCAAGGAGAGAAGCAACCTAGAATTAAGGAGAAATTTGCTGACAATGAATCAGAATGAATGAGCCTGAAACGGACTTTAGAGGTCTTCTAGTCCAGCCCCCTGCTCAAGCAAGAGAACCTATACCATTTCAGATAAGGGACTTTTCTTGCCACCGTTGTGAATTAAAATGGTTGTTAACTTTGCTTGTCAGAGGGTTGCCCAAAGGAATCACATAACTATGAACCAGTTGCCAAGTACAAGAGAACATGCCAAATACACGAGAACATGTATATTCATGAACTGGAATACAGCTTAGTAACAAGGTCAGCCAATGAATTGGCATAGCAACTAAATCAGCCAATGAGGACTGTTTTGGAAACTGAAACTAGAATTAGCCTAGGCTGGAAACTGAAACTAAAGTAGGCTAGCGTGGTTGTATGTTAAGCTCTGCAATTCTGCAGCTATGTGTTGAAGCTCTGAGTCTTGTCTATTGAAGATGAAACTATCTTGCTTGCTTGCTGAAGAATGGAGCTCTGCTCTGAACTTGCAACACGTTTCTGTTGGAGTTTGCTCCATGTTGGAGAAATCTACAACTGGTTTACAAAGATGTTAAATGAAGCATCAGCCATCTGTGTTTATTTTTCTGGTGCTGAATTTACGCTGCAAAACTCTCAATAGAACATGAGAACTAACCCATGGAACAGAAGTTGTGGAAGCTCCAACACTGCAGGTTTTTAAGAAGAGACTGGACAGTCTCTGAAAGGGTATAGGATCTCCTGTTCGAGCAAGTGGTTGGACTAGAAGACCTCCAAAGTCCCTTCGAACTCTGTTGTTCTATTCAGGGGTCTTCAAACTTGGCAGCTTTGAGTCTTGTGGACTTCAACTCCCAGAATTCCTCCTCCAGTCGTGTTAGCTCAGGAAATCTGGGAGTTGAAGTCCACAAGTCTTAAACTTGTCAAGTTTGAAGACCTTTGTTCTATATTGTATTGTATTCATTCAGTAATTGAAGCCATATATTTTTGAAGACTTTTGCAACAGAGTCTTTTCACATATTTACTCAGCAATAAACCCCAATCAGTCAGTAGGAGTCACAACTGAGAGACATGCAAAATTGCATTGTTACTGTTAGAAGGCAACAGGGCTATGTAAAGAAAGGTGGTGTTGAAATGCCTAAAAAATACCAGCATCTGGGATTATCTTTGTTTACAAAATTCAAATTTAGCTATCCTTTCCAGGAAACCATTGGAGCACTTTTATAACAGGCAAATAAAATAGCAGATTAAATACACCTGAACACTTGATTTCCATAAGTTCGTATTGGTTAAATGCACTTGAATATGACACACAGTACAGAATCTGACCAACAAAGCCTTTGTAAATGCATGTTAAATCCACCAGTGCCTAGAATACCAGCCTGGAGAAGTGGGCATGGTGAGGATGCCACCATGGCACAGACAGAATCCCAGGCCTCAATAAATCCACTGTTCAAATTGCAACTGAAAAAGTGCAAAGCATGGATTGGAACTTTTTTTTTTTCCAATTCCACCTGTCCGTCCCCCCAGCAGCAAAAGCCTGATCTGGCCCAGCTGACAAAGGCAGGTAAAGATTGGAGCAGATGAGGTAAAAGGGAATAACAATAGAGTTGGAAGGGACCTTGGAGGACTTCGAGTCCAGAGATCGGCAACCTTAACCACTCAAAGAGCCATGAGAGTGCTAATCGGAATCCTCCCATTCAATTCTGGAGCCGACCGGAAGTCTGGTTCCCCCCACCATAGAGTCTCCTCCTAGCACGGCGTCCTTTTTCCTCTACCTGTCCTAAGCGAAAGCCCTATCAATTGTGGAGCCAACCAGAAAACCCTCCCCTTGCCATAGAGTCTCCTCCAGGAGCGCCATGCTTTCCCCCACCCCCACCCTAAACCAGAAGCTCTTCTCAAAATTGTGGCACCATCGGGTGACAGGGAGCCGCAGCAGAGGGATGAAAGAGCCACATGCGGCTCTAGAGCCATGGATTGCTGACTCCTGTTCCAGTCCAACCCTCTGCTCAAGCAGGAGAACCTATACAATCTCAGACAAGTGGCTGTCCAGTCTCGTCTTAAAAGCCTCCGGTGATGGAGCACCCACAACTTCTGAAAGCAACTGGTCAATTGTCCTCATTTTTAGGAAGTTTCTCCTTAATTCCTGTTTGCTTCTCTCCTTGATTAGTTTCCATCCATCGTTACTTCTCTTGCCTTCTGGTGCTTTGGAGAATAATTTGACCCCCTCTTCTTTGTGGCAGCCCCTCAAATATTAGAACACTGCTATCATGTCATACCTAATCCTTCTCTTCACCAGACTGATATACTCAATTCCTGCAATTGTCCTTCATTTGTGGCAGAAAAGGTCTTAAATTACACCCCCCCCCATTTCATTCTGATCCCTAGGGGAGGTATTTTCTGTATATGCTTCATCTCAAAATGCCTTTTGAAAGCTGTGCTCCCATTAGCTCCTATTAGATATTTCCTGGCATCTCTCGATAACAACATCCATCGTACTGTGGGCAATCCATGAAGACTACAAAATAAATGTTTCCAAGTTTTGTAAAGTGGTCCAAGTTTTCCTGATTGATTGATTGTGACACTATTTTCTGCAGAGTGATTTGAGTTGCCAGCAAAGAGAGGATTACAATGGCTCGAACACTTAAAACTCTTCCAATACACGATTACTTTCTTTTTTCTTTTCTTTTCCAACTATGGCCCCAAATGCTAGCAGGATTAATCTTAATTATTTATTAAGCCTTTATCACTATTTTCCAGGCATACTATCCACTAGTATTTTCCAGGCATGGATAAAAACAATTGATACAGTATGTTATAGTCAATTGTGACATCTAAATATAAAATAAGGTGCTCTTAAACTAAATGGTCCATGGCATGTAATACTTACTTCTACACATTCAAAGGGGGAAAAGCAGAAAGCGTTTATTTTAAAGCAATTTCACGAGAGCTCGTGAAGAAGTTTTTTGTTTTTTTTTCAGAACTTTAGGTAACTCAGCAGACAGACACAGGTCTATTCCTGCAGCAAACCAGGAAAAACCCTCAGCCCTGAAGAGCAGAAGTTTGATTTGGGGCTAGCCGAGAAGGAAAAAGGAATTTATTTTAGTGCAATAGCAGGTCTTCAGCCCAAAATGGCACTATATCATGCCGAAGAGAGAAGGGAAGGGAAGGGAAGGGAAGGGGAGGGAAGGGGAGGGAAGGGAAGGGAAGAGCAGAGCAGAGCAGAGCAGAGAAGAGAAAAGAGAAGAGAAGAGAAGAGAAGAGAAGAGAAGAGAAGAGAAGAGAAGAGAAGAGAAGAGAAGAGAAGAGAATAGAATGGAAGAGAAGGGAATAGAAGGAATAGAATAGAATAGAATAGAATAGAATAGAATAGAATAGAATAGAATAGAATAGAATAGAATAGAATTAGAATGGAATGGAATGGAATGGAATGGAAAATGGAAAGGAAAGGAAAGGAAAGGAAAGGAAAGGAAAGGAAAGGAAGGAAGAGCAGAGCAGAGCAGAGCAGAGCAGAGCAGAGCAGAGCAGAGCAGAGCAGAGAAGAGAAGAGAAGAGAAGAGAAGAGAAGAGAAGAGAAGAGAATGGGAATGGAATGGAATGGAATGGAATAGAATAAGGAATAGAATAGAATTAGAATAGAATGGAAAGGAATGGAAGGGAAGGGAAGGGAAGGGAAGGGAAGGGAAGAGAAGAGAAGGAATGGAATGGAATGGAATGGAATGGAATAGAATAGAATAGAATAGAATAGAATAGAATAGAATAGAATGGAATGGAATGGAATAGAATGGAATGGAATGGAATGGAATGGAATGGAAGGGAAGGGAAGGGAAGGGAAGAGCAGAGCAGAGCAGAGAAGAGAAGAGAAGAGAAGAGAAGAGAAGAGAAGAGAAGAGAAGAGAAGAGAAGGAATGGGAATGGAATGGAATGGAATAGAATAAGGAATAGAATAGAATTAGAATAGAATGGAAAGGAAGGGAAGGGAAGGGAAGGGAAAGGAAGGGAAGGGAAGAGCAGAGCAGAGCAGAGCAGAGAAGAGGAAGAGAAGAGAAGAGAAGAGAAGAGAAGAGAAGAGAAGAGGAAGAGAAGAGCTTTATTGTCACTTTATGTGAACACACTGGCACACATTAAAAATGAAATCCTGATGCCTGTTCTCAAAATGGATACACACACACACACATACATGTGCCCGTGCACACATATAGTCCTATACCTATTTATATACAGTATATACATATTAGATTAGATTCAACTTTATTGTCATTGCCATGGATACAGGCAACGAAATGCAGTTAGCATCCAACCAGAGTGCAAGACAAAAGTAAAATATAAATATATGTATGCAAATATGCAAGGCATCGATGACTATGTCAATGGAAAACACACCAAAATGTATGTACACGAGCACAGAAAGGTAAGTGTGACTGCACATATATGAACCTATACAACTGTACCAAATGTTTATGGACACGTTGAATATAAATACAGATGCAGAGAATTATACAAAATACATCATATATTATCAAGGGAAGCATCAACATACGTGTGGAGACAAATGAACTGAGGAGTTCAGCAAGGAAACCGCTGTATGGTAAAAGCTGTTTCCTAGCCTGCTGGTCTTAGACTGCAGGCACCTGAACCTCTTCCCAGATAGAAGAAGAGTAATAAACAGTTTGTGGGCTGGATGGAAAGGGTCCTTAACAATGCTGTGGGCTTTACGCACACATCGTTTCCTCTGAATGTCCACAATGGCAGGAAGTGGAATCCCTATAATGTGTTGGGTGGTTTTCACCATCCTCTGTAATGCCTTTTTTCCTTTATAGTGCAATTTCCATACCAAACTGAGATACATACATACATACATTACACACACACACACACACACACACACACAGAGAGAGAGAGAGAGAGAGAGAGAGAGAGAGAGAGATGGAAACTGAAGCAATATTTGCTGTGTGAGCAAGAAAGAGACAGCCAGGAGCCTGGGCGCAGCTTAGCTCAACTGTTCTGTACTAAAGCTGCTTGGTGCTCTGAAACTAAAACTGAAACTCCTCCTCTGCTTGTGTTTTGCATTTGGAAGAGATTTCTTTTCAGGTGGGGAGGGGGAGTAGAACTCCTTAGCATCAGAGCGTGTTCATAATAATATAGTCATTTTGAAAAATCCTTTCTTAGTGAGCACCTAGAAGCCAAGACAAATATACGTGCCAAATTTCAAGTTTGCAGGCTTTACGGTTCTGGAGATTTTGTGATGATGTGTGAGTGGTATTTCTCTCTCTCTCTCTCTCTCTCTCTCTCTCTCTCTCTCTCTCTCTCTCTGTGTGTGTGTGTGTGTGTGTGTGTGTGTGTATATGTGTGTGTGTGTATGTATATGTATATGTGTGTGTATCGAGAGAGAGAGAGAGAGAGATTATATATCAACAAAGAAAATCAGTCATGGAAGGATGTGTGGTATCCCAGGCACAATCAGTGCAGACCCTGGTCAAGCATCACTTATATACCATGTCCTGAATAGCAGGAAGAAGTGAACCTCCAATAATCTTTTCCATTGTCCTCACCACTCTCTGCACCACCTTCCTGTCCAAAGTAGTAAGACCTTTCAAACCGCACAGTAATACTATGAAGACTTGAATGTCAGAGTTTCTCTAGAGCCATGGTGGCGAACCTAGGGAACGCATGCCACAGGTGGCATGCAGAGCCCTCTCTGTGGGCATGCGCGCCGTTGCCCCAGCTCATCTCCATCTCGCATGTGTGCGTGTGTGCCTCCCGCTGGCCAGCTGGCCTTCAGGTCTCTGCCGTGCATACACAGGGGGTGGGGCACAGGGGGGCGCATGCATGCATGGGGGGGCACATGAGTGTGCCCCGGGGGCTTGTATTTTGGGTATCACATGCAATGTCAACTCATAAAACATTTTGTATACACGTTTTGTAGTTGACAACAGAAAGAAGGGGGGTGTTTCAAAGAGTAGGCAACAGTGTGGAATCGAAAGTACATTCCATTCATATTTTCTTCAAAGACTGATTAGATGGCTGAAGCTTTGGGGGGGGGGGATCTAATTGGAGAGCATGATTGGTGACTCTTGGTTATGGACATTTTTTCATTGGATGATACACCCAGAGGGGTGGGGTGGGGAAAAGCAGGATCAAGGGTAACAGTGAATTACGTATCTCAGAGTTGCTACGCCCAGGTAGGACATAAAATGTTACCTTCAAATAAATCTTTTTTAGTTTTGGGAGTGTGGCTCGAGGCTCATGATTTCATTGGAGTAACTACTGGAATCCTGACAGATAGGGCCCAAATGGTTCACCATCATTGCTCTAGGTCAGGGGTCTCCAACCTTGGCAACTTTAAGCCTGGCTGACTTCAACTCCCAGAATTTCCCAGCCAGCTAGTTGGGGAATTCTGGCAGTTGAAGTCCACCAGGCTTAAAGTTGCCAAGACCTCTGCTCTAGGGAGTAATAACTTCACTGACATTACTAAGGATTTGTGAGTGGGTGACCAGCACCGAAGACAGAAATGACAAAACGAACGTTCAGAAAGGGAATTTCCATCCTCATATACGCCATCTCTTTCTCTCTCACACACACACAAATTACGTTGTAAAATGAGCTGCTGTTGTTTCAGATTCATTAAAAAAAACAAACTACAGTTGGATATATTCACTCTTTCATTCAATGGAAAAGAAAACACTTTCTGACTAATATCCTACATCAATTTGTTCTTGCTGAAACAAAACCAAGAGGCATCTCTCTTTGGTTACATGTCCCATTTCTTATGATAGCTCTCTCCAATCCGGTGCCTTCTGGTTGTGTTGACTTTAAGATCCCACGCTGGCTGAGGAGTACAAAAACCCACATCTCAAATATTTGTGTAAGGTGTCCGGCTGTGAAAGACTGAACTGTAATGACCCAATATAAATATTCCGAAGCTGTTGGACTGTGGAGAGGAACAGAGGAGGAGGGTGGGGGGACAGGAAGAGATAGTTCTCTCTAAAGAGCCATAAACTTCACTGACAAAGCATTGGAGGTCACGTCAGCTTCCCAAATAAATTTCTCCCCATTGGAGGGTCTGCTCTACACACGTATTTATATGCAAGGGCTAAATACGTTTATTTCAAAGAGAAATTCAGCATTCACAGCCTGTCTTAAAATTCAGTGGCACAAAAACTCCCCAGGATGCATTCCAGCAACTTCAAGTATTCATCCAGAAATTGCAAAAGTAACTTCTCTACGGAAAAAAAGAGTTGCAACTTGTGTTCTTCTTATTTTGTTGTCTTTTTGCCAGCCACAAATTAGTTTCATTTCCCTGAAGACTGAAGCGCCCATCCTCCCAACCTGGCAGCAAGCCTGACTAAGGTCAATGAGGCCTATTCTGAGCAACTATCAAAGGTGGGATTCTACCGGTTTGGATCGGTTCGAGTGAACCGGATGTTAAATTTGCATCTGGTTTGTGCAACCCTTATTTGAACTGACCGGCTGGCCCCACCCACCCCACCCCTTCCAGGAGTCTCCACGTGGCCCATTTTTGATGTAGATAAGTGCAGGGTCCGTGCGCAGGCTCTGGGAGGGGGGAAAACAGGCCTTTCGGAAGTCTGGAAACAGGACTGTTTCCGGATTCCAGAGGGGCTGCAGAGCTCGGGGAGGCCATTTTCCCCCTCCCAGAAGCCCGAGGGAAGCCTCTGGACCCTTAGGAAGGTGAAAAATGGCCTTCCTATGCCTACTGGTATATGGGTGTCTGACCAGCCCAGAAGAGAGAGGAACAACGGCATCTCATAGAACAAGGGTCTTCAAACTTGGCAAGTTGAAGACTTTTGGACTTCAACTCCCAGAATTCCTTAGCTAACCTGACTGGAGGAGGAATTCTGGGAGTTGAAGTCCACAAGTCTTAAAGCTGTCAACTTTGAAGACCCCTGTCATAGAACATAGAATAATAGAGTTGGAAGGTACCTCAGAGGTCATCTAGTACAACTCCCTGCTCAAGCAAGGAAAGTCTATACCAGTGGTGGCTAACCTTTTGGGGTTCCTGTGCCAAAAATTATGCGTGCACTTGCATGCTCGCACTCGCGTGCCAACACCCAGAAGGCAATGTGCGTCCCCCCATGTCCCCTACACATGCGCACACAATCCCCCGCCGCCACCCCCTTACCTGCACTGCCTCACAGCTGGTTTTCAGCCAGTTTTAAGCCTTTTTCGGCCTCCCAAAGGCTCAAGGAAGGCTTCTGCAGGCTACTACAAGCTTTGTAGGCCAAAATCTAGCCCTTTTTCATCACTTCCGGTATTTTCGGAAAAACAGGAAGTGGCAAAACGGGGCTAGATTTCAGCCTACAAAGCTTGTAGAAGCCTGCAGAAGCCTTCCTCAAGCCTTTGGGATGCCGAAAAAGGCCTCAAACCAGCCAAAAATCAGCTGTGAGGCACGCACATGCGCAGTGAGGTAAGTTTGCCTGCAGCTCACGTGCCACCACAAATGGCTCTGCGTGCCACCTGTGGCACGTGTGCCATAGGTTCGCCATCACGGGTCTATACCACTTCAGAGAAATGGCTGCCCAATCTCTTCTTGTGATGGGGAACCCACAACTTTTGAAAGCAAGCCATTCCACTGGTTTATTGTTCCTTAGTTCTAAGGTTGCTTCTCGCCTTGATTAGTTTCCATCTATTGTTTCTTGTCCTGCCTTCTGGTACCTTTGGAAAATAAGTTGACCCCGCTTTTCTTTGTGGCAGCCCCTCAAATATTAGAACACTGCTATCATGTCACCCCAGGTCCTTCTTTTCACTACAGTAGACATCTCATGATTTGGAAACTCTTTTTTCAGCTGTATATATGTGACTTCTCACGGGACCACCCGGGAACCTGGAAGAGATTCATCTGCATGTATTTTGCAAATGCTTCAACGAAGTATTTGCATCCATCTTGCCAACAGTCCTGCCTCACATCCCCCTTCCCCCAACTTGCCACACAAGAGTTCAGGACTGGATAGAGTTTCTCTTGTTTTACTTCTTTCTCCTCTATGGTGTGTAATGGCTGAGTAAAATCATGAGAACACTTGAGAGGATTCAAGGCAAAGGATTCAAACCCATTTCACACCTGACGTCCCTCCGCTTCAAAGTGAGTTGCAGTAAGACTGTTTTTTATCAGGGCAACCTGGTCTGCCAAATATGGGATGGAGCATACTGCTTCCACTTTCAGATGCTCCATCCAGTATTTCAGTAGACCAGGTTGCCCTGATTAAAAAAACAACAACACTTAATCTCTCCCCTGGTACACAGGTGGTTTTCAGCAGGTTCTGACAAGTTTCTTGAGAACCAGTAGCAGAAATTTTGAGTAGTTCGGAGAACCAGCAAATCCCACTTCTGACTGGCCCTGCCAACCCCATCTATTCTCCGCCTCCTGAGTCCCAGCCGATTGGCTGGGTCTTCTTTGGTTGCCCTGCATAGGAGAACGGAGGGGCGGAGGGAATGGGAATTTTGCAGGATCCTTCCCCTGCCACACCCACCAAGCCACGCCCACAGAACCAGTAGTAAAAAATTTTGAATCCCACCACTGCCCTGGTATAGCTGACACAGCCAGGAGAGCCCGTGGCTTAGAAATTAATACATCTACCTAACATGTAAATAGCCTGGGTTCGAATCCCAGAAGGGTATGGCTAGCTGACAAGAGCTAAATAGTTTGAAATAGATCTATACTAGTCTCCCTTTATTTCTTTGTCAATAAAACATAAATTCAACACAAAAATACAAAAGCGACTGCCTGGATTGGGGCTGAAAGGAGAAAGCAGAAGCAGTATGCTCCATCCCATAATTAGATAGACCAGGTTGCCCAGATAGACAGTCCCACCAGGAAAAAAAAAAAAAAAACCACTTAATCTCTCCCCTGGTATAGCCGACAAATTGAGGAGAGCCCGTAGCTTAGAGGTTAATACATCTACCTAATATGTAAGTAGCCCGGGTTTGAATCCTAGAAGGGTACGGCTAGCTGTAAGGTAACGGTAAAGGTTCCCCTCGCACATACATGCTAGTTGTTTCCGGCTCTAGGGGGCAGTGCTCATCTCCATTACAAAGCTGAAGAGCCAGCGTTGTCTGAAGACATCTCTGTGGTCATGTGACTGCCATGACTAAACGCCAAAGGTGCATGGAACGCTGTTACCTTTGATTGATTGATTTGATTTGATTTGATTTGATTTGATTTGATTTGTCAATCGCTTACAAGATACAGGTATAAGAATAAACATAGTTTTGAATACATGAGATGGATACTTATAAGAAAAATAAAAAGAAACAATAGGACAGGGACGGTAGGCACAATTGGTGCGCTTATGCACGCACCTCTTAGGAAGAGGGTGAGGTCAACAGTAGACACTCTAAGGTTAAAGTTTTGAGGGTTTGGGGAAGAAACCACAGAGTCAGGTAGAGTATTCCAAACGTTGACCACTCTGTTGCTGAAGTCATATTTTCTGCAGTCAAGTTTGGTGCAGTTAACCTTGAGTTTGTATCTACTGTTTGCTCTTGTATTGTTATGGTTGAAGCTGAAGTATTCATTGACAGGTAGGACACTGCAATGTATGATTTTATATACTATACTTAGATCGGACCGAAGGCTGCGTAGTTCTAGGTTTTCTAGGTCTAGAATTCCGAGTCTGGTGGCATAAGGTATTCTGCAATGAGTAGAGGAACCTTTCCCCCAAAGGGGTCCCTATTTTTCTACTTGCATTTTTTACGTGCTTTCGAACTGATAGGTTGGCAGAAGCTGGGACAAGTAACGGGAGCTCACTCTGTTACGCGGCTCTGGGGATTCCAACCGCTGAACCTTTCTGATCAACAAGCTCAATGTCTTAGCCACTGAGCCAACGCGTCCCCCTGGCTAGCTAACGAGAGCTAAATAGCTTGAAATAGATCTATACTAGTCTCCCTTTATTTCTTTGCTGGTAAATACAAATTTAACACCCCCCAAAATTGCAGGAAGATTGGTACTCTTCTATCTTCTGAATGTGGAAAATGTCCTGGGGCCCACATTTCTAAGTTAGACAAGCTTATTTCTTGGCTCAAAGAAAAGGTCACTTCCAGCCTGAATTGCCTTCAAGCATATTGCAACAGCAGAGTACAAAGCTTTGCATCCTGAAAAATCCCTTTTAACCTTTGGAAAGAACATGGCCTTTTGCAACGTCTGAATGTGCCCCAAAAGGAGATGCAGCCCCAAAGCACAAAGACTTTCAACCACCCACAACAATCGGTGCCTTCCAGGGCAAACAATTCTACCAAAAGCATTTATTGATTTGTAACTACTAGGAAGATGTAAGTTTATCCTGCAATGGGATGTTCAGATGTATTGGTATGCTAGGGTCCCACATGTACAGGGGATATTTCTCACTCTGAATTTCTCACCCACTAACCCCAGAAATGTCACTTAAGCCAACACATGACTTGTTATATAAATATTTTGGCTTTTCGTATGTTCTCGACCACATATTGTAAAAACCCTGGCTTATGGCTTAGCACATCATGCAAACATAGCTAATTGTGACTCATTAGAAATCACAAGCCAGGGTTGGAAGAGAAAAAAATTGAAAACTGGGATGACCTACCTGTATTCACACATGCAGGGCAAGTGGCTTTGTGAACTGGTGGTAAAAGAAGCAATATCAACCTATTAATACCACTTTATAAAGGCTTGTTAAGGCCGCACCTGGAATGCTGCATCCAGTTTTGGTCACCACATTACAAAAAAAGATGTTGAGACTTTGGAAAAAGTGCAGAGAAGAGTGACTAAGATGATCAAAGGCCTGGAGGTTAAAACATATGAAGAACAGCTGCAGGATTTGGGTTTGGCTAGTCTAGGAAGAGAATGACTGGTGGTGGTGGGGGGACATGGTAGCAGTCTTCCAGTATTTGAGGGTCTGCCCCAAAGAAGAGGGGGTCAATTGATTTTCCAAAGCACCAGAAAGCAGGACAAGAAACAACGGACGGAAACTAATCAAAGCGAGAAGCAATCTGGAATTATGGAAAAAACTTCCTAACAGTGAGGACAATTAACCAGTGGAACAGCTTTGCCTTCAGAAATCATGGGCACTCCATCACTGAAGGTTTTTAAGAATAAACTGCCCCGTCACTTGTCTGAAATGGTATAGGATCTCCTGCATGAGCAGGGGGCTGGACTAGAAGACCTCCAAGGTCCCTTCCAGCTCTATTCTGATTCCAACTTTCTCTATCCTGCTAGAGGCAAATACACCCCTGTAAGGCAGTCCGCAACTTACAGCAGTTATTAAAAGTTACAACGGCACTAAGAAAAAGTTTCTTTATGGCCACTTTGCACACTGAGAACCAGTGCCACATCCCCATGGTGCCGTGATCAAAATTCGGACCCTTGGCCATCGACTCCTCTTCAAGACAGTCACCACGTCTCGGGGTCAGGCGACGGACCCCCTTCTGACAAAGTGAATGGAGCCGCCAGATTCACTGAACAACAGTGTTACTAACATTAAATGACGGCAGCGATTCACTGAACAACTGTGTTGTAAAATGGGGCAAAACTCACTTAACAACTGTCTCGCTTAGCGACAGAGATGTGGGGGCTCAATTGTGCCCTGCTAACTGTACTTCCATGCAGAGAATTATTTGGGGGTGGGTAGGTGGAGCTGGAATTTCCTCCAGAGGGAGAAAAAAAATCCTGCCAATACTTTGCCTTTTAGAAACAAGGATCGTGTAGCAAACTGTTCTGACCAAGGCTTCTTCCCAAGACCGTAATTAAGCACACACTCTTGTTTTATTTCAACACTGGGAATTATGTTCATTCTCAGCAGGTAATGAGTCCCAAACAGTCTCTCGAGATAAGCACCCACCTTTATTTCCTTTGAATTGCTGCCAACAACTAAAGTGCCAAATGAATTATAAAAAAACCAACTGAAGTACAAAGTCCACACAGAGCTTCAAGGATTAATCCAAACAGAATGAACGACTTTGCTTCCTGCAAAGGTTTCTGTCAGCCTTCAAGATTTTCTTCCTTTGCTTTGTATCTTTCGGCTGTCATAAGTAACAGGGGGAGGAGGGGGGATATAGTTATGGGAAGTGAGCTGGAGGTGTTACAAAACAGAACTGTATAAGCAGGGGGGGGGGGTAGATTCTTGCTTAGGCTTCTATCCTATGCTATGCAGCCACAGCTCTTTATCAAAATATGTCAAGGTCAATGGACAGAGGCTTCATCACCACCTGGAGATGCCCACATGATGTGGTACACAACTTTTAATTGGATGAGCCAATTGAACTATTGGGGGTGGGAACGTTGCCATCATTTTGTATAGGTGAATTCTTTTGTTGCTACCACTTGATTTCCAGTAAAAGATATCTTTTCTCTAATTAATGGAGTCTAAGTATTTCTTTCTTGGATTTTGAACGGAGCACCAGCTGACAGTTTCTCTACCTTTGCCTGTCCTTTATACCTTGTGGGAGGGGCAATCACCTCCAAGCCTTACTCCCAAGTCGCCCCTTTTGTTTCAGCTGCTTTCACCTACTAGCACCTCTGCGCACGCACACACTGGGAACAGGCTCCCCTGGTTCCTCTGCCTCACTGCTGCCAGACTCCGGAGGCTCCAGAGGCAGCACCCCACTCCCAGATGGTCCTGACCCCATCTCTGCATCGGACGCAGGACCCTCATCCGAGTCCTCCCCAGACTCCCAGACTGGCCCATGTTCTTCCCCACTGTCCGATTCCGCTGCCATCTGCACAGGCTGCCGTCTGGGAACCACAACACAAACCATCTCTAGGAGGGAGCTGGAAGGCAAGGAATGCCTGAACAAAATCTCTGAGTAGTGAACTCGCTGGGTGGCCTCGTGCTTTGCTCCAAGTCAGGCGAGATATAATGCGCACATAATAACAGGGGGCGGTGGATGCTTTATGGAAATATTGCCATGGCAAGCTTGAACTGCAGTGTGCAAGCAAGCCATATGGCTGCCTTGGCACATAATGCTCCATAAACAGAACATTAAAAAAAAAAAAAAAAACACCAGAGCTGGAGTCATGCAACATGCTTGTTGGAGACCAAAAGAAATGAGAAGAATGGACAGAGATACAGTAACTCCATGATCTGTCCTCTCCAGACCCCAAAGAAAATTCTTTTATCCTTCCAGTTTGTTTGTTTCATTTATGTAGCCGCCCATCTTACATATACGGCTCTGGGCAGTTCACAAAATTAAAAGCTAAAAACAAAACACATATCATAAATAACACAAAAAAGATGGTAGCAAAACCCAGTAAAAAATAAATAAATTAAAGCAATTAAAAACTATTGACAACAAACACCGGGGCTAGGGAAAACAGGTGGCATACCCCCTATTTATTTGTTCATTTTGAATCTGCTCTGTACTAAGGGTTTTTCTAGGCGGCTTAAAAAGAATTCATTTTCAAAGAATACTAAAACAATAAAATACATCAACTGGGGGACAGGAAAAAAAACCCAGCCATTATCCAAGGCAAGCCATTTAGTCTTAAAACAAAATTGTTTCTTTACGTGTTTCAAAAAGTTTTGTCAAAAAGTGAAGTTAACGAAAGCCTCTGACTTTTCAATTTTAATGGTGTTTTTGAGGGACAGTGGCCTGGGAAAGAAAAAGAGCAGGATTTTTATTGAATTGCACCAAACCAAAATGACAGTTCTTCTAACTAACCCATTCATTTGTTAGAGATAGTTTTAGCTCATGATCATTTTTCTAAACCTGGCACTCAATCTAATGTCTGACTGAATGCCAGGTTTAGGAAAAGGGTGAGCTTCTAAAAACTTATATCAATAAAAATATAGATATATATAAAGCAAATATAAACAACCCCCCCCCCCCAAGCTGGTATCCTTTGCCTGCAAAGTACAAATCAGGGAATGGTAAACATGTTTTCTTTTCCTCTAGATAGATCTGCTCCAATGTGCTGCTTAAAATCTTAACTCAGGAGCAATGGAGGTTCGCAGCCAACCTTGGGAGTCAAGCTAATAGAAAATTCCAGAGGGGCAGCTGCTCTGAGATTGCTGCAGCAAAACAAAGAAAGTCTTGTGGCACCTGAAAAAAAAAAATTGCAGCCTGTCATCAGTTTTGGGGGGCATCGAGTTCTAGTCCATGCAAACTTTTGCCACAATAAATACGCTGGACTTTAAAGTATCCTTTTTCTCTAAGTAAAACTGACAACTGGCCAATGATTCTTTTTTTTTTTTCTTTTTCCCCCAGAAGCAACAAGAAAAGAGTTGTTCGGGGAAAAAACACGAATCGATGGAACTCAAAGGATCATAAAATCGTTCGTCTCTAAGGCGCCACAAACCGATTCGTGCGCCTGCTTTGATTCCCGCGAGGAAGAACATAGTTTGTCGCATCTTTTTCCTACAACATTTTACACCTTTGTGACCTTGGTCACCTTTTGAGGGGGTTCAGGCTCTTCTTCCCCTTAAAAGGAAACTAGGGTTTATTTACTTGATGGGCAACCAGCTGGGAAGAGATGGGAACACGGCTCTCTGTATGCAGAGTACCAAACTGACCCTACCTTGTGACATCTATCTACATCTCACCAGCCAGAACTAAAAGGTGAGATACTGAAACATTCCAGGAATTTGGCACTATGGTGATGCTTTTTATAAGGCTAAAAACAAGGAGAAAAGAAAGAAAGAAACTTTTCCTTAAGTCTCCTCTTCTTGTTTTATAATGCGCTGTGTTTCCAGCTTTGGAAAATCAAGGGCCATTCAAGCATTTTACACACCAAGGGGACAAGGTTTGAAATAGCCACCTTTCTAACAGGTATGCCCTCAGCAGCCTCCAAGGCTCAGATCAGGGTGGGAAGTGTGTGGGTGAACTTGTAAGTAAATCCCTTTGAACTTCCAGGAATGTCCCTGATTTGACCCTTAATTTCCTTCCAGCTGTCCTTCATTACCCCGGCTGCACTTTTGATTCCCTCCATGTGTTCCTTAAATTCAGGGTTTATTCCTCAAAGAGAAGGGGGGGCACTGTCCCAGATGCTCTAGAAGGCCCCCCACAGGAGCCCTGAAAAAATCAGAACACATCCTGGCTTGGATGTTGTAAAGCCTTCCATAAGAGCCGAGTTTTGCATACACACATCAGGGGTCTCCAACCTTGGCCACTTTAAGCCTGGTGGACTTCAACTCCCAGAATTCCCCAGCCGGCTTTGCAGAATTGAAGTCTGCCAGGCTTAAAGTGCCCAAGGTTGGAGACCCCTGGACTACATAACCCTCGTTCCACTCTGATCCCCCCCTCCTGAACCTCGGTGTCCACTGAAATCCAAGGGAGCTCCTAATTTTTTCAGCCTGCCAATACGCAGCTCCCCGCTTTCCTCAAACCGACACCCAATGGGACAGGAATTGGCTGCAGATAGAAAACCAATTCAAGCCGAATCGGTTTTCAATTTTATTCAGATGGAATAAATAAATAAATCCGAACATCCCCAGGCGGATCGTCTGAACAATTCGAACCGAACGCCGCATCGGGGCGGCTGCCCCGCCACTTCTGCCGCTTACACGGGAGCCCAGGGATTAAAATCCCCCAGGGCCACTCCTCCGGACGCATGGGCTTCCCAACAGATGGGGAGGGAGCTCCCATCGTCCACAGCCGCCGCCCCCCCTCCACGGCTTGCTTGCCGGCAAGGACAAAATAATTGGTCCAAGGCACCCGATCGGTTAAGTTAGTCTAGTCTAGGGAAGAGAAGGACCAGAGGAGACAGGAGAGCAGTCTTCCAATATTTGAGGGGCTGCCATAGAGAGGAGGAAGGGGTCCAGCTATTTTCCAAAGCACCTAAAGGCCAATAGAAAGACAAGGAATAATGGATGGAAAGTGAACAAGGAGAGATTCAACCTGGAAATAAGGAGGAATTTTCTCACAGAACAATCAACCCATGGAACAAAGTTCAGAGTTGTGGGAGCTTCATCGCTGGAGGCTTTCAAGAAGAGATTGGACTGCCATCTATCAGAAATGGCGTAGGCTGTCCTCTTGGGCAAAGGGGGAGGGGTTGGACTAGATGAACTACAAGGTCCCTTCCAGCTTTGTTACTCTGATATTATTCCGAATTATCCAGATATTATTCTGAATATTATATTATTCAGAAGTTGTGGGAGCTTCATCCCGCGAAACTTTTAAGAAGAGACTCGACTGCCATCTGTCAGAAATAGGGTCTCCTGCTTGGGCGGGGGTTGGACTAAATGACCTACAAGGTCCCTTCCAACTCTGTTAATCTGTAAAGTTCCGATCCTTAACGCTTGCAAACATCGGAGGGAGAAAGTCCCGGGAACAGCGGTGAAAGCACGAGCGCCCAACCTGGATCGACCGCAAGCTCCCTCGGGGCTCTCGCACCCAAATGCAACCGGCAAGTCCCTCGGTATCAGGCGCTACCAATCCCAGGAAGCAGCGGAGTCCCACCGACCGAGGTTGAGCCGCTCCTTCCCGGGGACGCAGCCGCTCGCCCTTCGCGATCCGGGCCCGTCTTAACTGCAATATGGGGCCCCGGGCAAAGCCGCGTCCTGAGGCCCCAACGACAACTACTCCCAGGAATAAACATGCAAATCGTCGATGAAATTAAACATAGAGCATTAACAGTATTAATTTTAAAAACTAATTAGTATCCATTTTTAAAAAACGCAGTAAAACGTACTAAATATGTTCCTGTATTTAGATGACACAAGGTGCATGGAAGGGGGAACATCCAGAGAGTAGGATGGGGCCCTAATGCTCGTGGGGCCCACGGGGAAAGTGTCCATCCGGCCCCGGCGTTAAGACAGCCCTGCGCCCGATCCTAACCGAAGGGCTTCCCCCGGTCCGCCGCCCCTTCCCGCTCGGGAATCCGCGCTCGGGAATCCACTCACCGCCAGAGCTTGCCCAGCGTCTTGCTGAGCTCGGCGTTGTGCAGATGCGGGTACTGGTCGGCCAGCTTCCTGCGCGCCGCTTGCGCCCAAACCATGAAGGCGTTCATGGGCCGCTTGACGTGCGGCTTGGCTTTCAGCGCCCCGTTGCCGCGCACCGGCATGGGCACCAGGCTCCAGTCGTAGCCCTTCAGCACCTGCGAGACGGCGTCCCGGATGCAGGCGGGGAAGCGCTCGTCCACGTCGCCCGGCTCGCCCTTGGAGGAGGAGGAGGAAGAGCGCGGCGCCGAAGCCGGCGAGGGCCCCTCCGAGCCGGCTGGGGAGGAAGGCGCGTCCGAGTCCGAGTCCACGTGCGACAGGGAGCTGGCGGTGCCGGCCGGACTGCCCGGCGCCTCCATGGCTTTGCCGTGCTCCTCGCTCATGTTGAGCATTGGCGGCGCGGGCAGGGCGAGCGGGGGGCGCCGCCGGGCAGCAGCAGCAGCACCAGCAGCGCGGCCGGAGACCCCGACTCAGCTACCGGGGGGCAGGGGGCGCCTTCTCTTCTCCCGAGCGCCCAGGCGTACCTAACCCGCCGCCGCCGCAGCAGCCGGAGCGACCAACCTGCCCGAACGCGCCGCTCGATCCAAACGCTTCGACTCGGCGAAGCCCGCGACTTTCTTCCCCGGCGGGGGTGGGGGCGGGTGGGTGGGGAGCACGCTCCGCCTCCTCCCTCTTTCTATTGGCCAGCTGAGAACGGGCTACTCTGCATAAAAGGCGGGGCTTCGGCTCTTCCCCGGGTTCTTAAAGCGACCCGGGAATGAAAAATGAATTCATATTGTATTATATTAATTATATTATATTACATTACATTACATTATATTATATTTATTATGTTATGTTATGTTATGTTATGTTATGTTATGTTATGTTATGTTATGTTATTTATTATATTATATATTATATTATGTTTAGTATAATATATTATATTATATTACATTACATTACATTATATTTAGTATAGTAATGTAATGTAATACAATGTAACGAAACGTAACGTGACACAACAAAATAAAATAAAATAATAAAATAAATAAAAATTAAATTAAATTAAATTAAAATAATGAAATGAAATGAAATGATAAAATAAAATAAAAACCGAGGGTGGAAAAGCAGGCAGGTGGTTTGTTTGCAGTTTTGGCTGGGCAGTAAATTGGCGGGGGAAAAAACCTGCGAGTGTAAAATTTGGGAGCGCAGTATAAAGTCGTACTTATTTGGGGAGTAAATTTACTAGACGCACCTCATCCCAACGTTGTGCTGTCCAGACGTGCTGGATCAACAGGTACTTCCCTGGAGCATGGGCTCTGCAGTTCAATAGATCCGACGAATCTCAGTTGAAGGGGTTTGCTAGATCGGACGGGGCTCCTGAAGTCTACCTCAGGCGGCGTGGGATCCACGCGGTGGCCAATCAAATTCTTCCCAGGCTCGCTTCGGACATCTGGAATTGGCTTGGCCTGAATGTGGAGATTGCGCAATGGGACAGAACGGTGTGCCTGACTAATTCAGGGAAATCAGCAGGGAAACCCCAACCCTCCTTACACTCTGAGGGTCCAGTGGGACTTTCTGAGTCTCTTCAGGGCCGGACCACCACCCTCTCCCTTCCCTTACCAAGCAGGAACTCGTGTCTGCAAATAGCCATTGCTTTACTCTGCCACTGTGAAATTAGAGAAAGGCGACCAACTCGGTCCACAGCCATTTGGATCCAGGGAAAGGCCGGGATGTGATCACGGCGGCTGAGCAACGAAGGATAAATAACATTTCTCTGACCGAGGCTCTGTGTTCCCACGACACGCCGCCTCCCGCTTCCCGATTGTCCTTGGTGGCTCGCACAACCCGCTGAATCACAAACTCGCCACTTTAGCCGAAGCTGTGGTGGGAATAAACCAGGCGGATCTCCTTACTCGATCAGAGTTGGGCGGTGGGCTCAACCCCAACAAGGGATTCAGAACCACAAGCACCTTCTGCTACGTTCCCACCACCCACTTACCCCCCCATTAACCAAGTTAACAGTTTGCTTGGATTAGCAGGATACCCTCCCCCCTCTTGACTAAACGCTCTCGAGCCATCTGACAACCATCTGTCAGAAATGGTATAGGGTCTCCTGCTTGAGCAGGGGGTTGGACTAGATGACCCTACAATGTCCCTTCCAACTCTGTTATTCTATTCTATTCTATTCTATTCTATTCTATTCTATTCTATTCTATTCATACTCTACTCTACTCCTATTCTACTCTACTCTACTCCTATCCTATCCTATCCTATCCTATCCTATCCTATCCTATCCTATCCTATATTCTATTCTATTCTATTCTATTCTATTCTATTCTATTCTATTCTATTCTATTCTATTCTATTCTATTCTACTCCTATTCTATTCTATTCTACTTTACTCTACTCTAATTCTAATTCTAATTCTATTTCTATTCTATTCTATTCTACTCTACTCTCCTATTCTATTCTACTCCTACTCTACTCTACTCCTATTCTACTCTACTTTACTCTACTCTACTCTATTCTATTCTACTCTACTCCTATTCTATTCTATTCTATTCTATTCTATTCTATTCTATTCTATTCTACTCTAATTCTAATTCTATTCTAAAGTAATCAGCTATTGGGATGTTGTGGAAGCACCTCTTCGGTTTCTTTGTAAGTGGAGGAAGAGCTTTCAGCGGCCGAGGAGGCTGATTTTCAGGGTGGGGGCAGAGGAGAGAAGGCTCGTTCAGCTTAAGGTAGGCTGCGCTCCAGGTTTACTCTGGAACAAGCTGCGTGCGCCCCACGGCCGGCTGCACCAGCCCCGCTCCTGGCAGCGAAGCCCCAAGCAGGCAGCTCTGCTTTCCGCCGCGGATTCGGGTTCCGAGCACGATTGTGTCGTTCTTGGAAGCCGGAGGGGGAAAATCTTGGTGTGAATACTCTTTTCGCCTCGCCCCCCTCGGTCGCTGAACGGAGGCTCGTTATGCAGGAACTGGACAGCCGAGTTTTTTCTCCCCCACCCCCGCTTTCCCGGAGGAAGATGCATTTCCCGGTGTTCCGTGATTTTCTGACACGCACCCCCTCCCAAAGGCCGTGTAGGGTAGGGACTTGCGGTCTGTAAGCGAAGGGCGTGCGCCTCTTTGGGTAGGAGAAATGGAGCGGTCCCGGAGGTGGGGCAGTCTACCTCTAAGAAAGGAGAGGTTAAGGGCTTCGGGAGAGTCTTACACCTTAGGATAGCTTCTTAAACCCCGCTATTAAACCACAAGAACGCGTTGCGCTCGACTCAAGCCCTTTGGGTTTAGTCTACAAACCTCGGGGAAGCAAATCGCACCTAAGCGCCGAGCCAGGCCGGTTGAAGGGGGTGTCCAGACTGGGGCGGGGTGGGTGGGTGGAGGAAGGTGGGGAGGGAGTGGTGTATTAACCCTTAAGCAGACTAAGCCCGTGTGTGTAGGGCACCAGGCTCAAAGGGGAGCTTGGCTTCGTTTGTACAGTATATATAAAGGAGGGCTCCAAGATTTGTCAGCGCTCAGGGCACCAGTGAGCCTTAATCCGCCACTGCGGCGCGGGGAGGGGGGAAGCGGGCTGGGGGACAAAGTCAGCTTCTATCCCCAGGCATCATCAGCCCAAAGACTGACTGGGGAAGGGAGAGATCTGGGGGACCCAGCCGAGGAGGAGGGCAGAAAAGGCAAGACTCATTCTGCGACCTCTTCCCATTTCTGCAGAAGCTTCGTTGGCTCGCCTTACCGAGCCGCGATCTAGTAAATAGGCCTCCCATGCCACAGTGTTAGCTTAGAATGGGCGTATCCGATGAGAATAGAATAGAGCTGGAAGGGACCTTGGAGGTCTTCTAGTCCAGCCCCCTGCTCAAGCAGGAGAACTTACACTCTTTCGGGAAATGGACTGTCTTAGTCTTTTCTTAAAATCCTCTGGTGATGGAGCGCCAGAGATTTTTGCCTTGGCGGCATCCAAGTTAAGATCCCGGCAGGGCAGCAACCAGCAGGAAACTCCTTCCTGGAATCAAGAGATCCAGAAAATCTTTTGCCTCACCGCACGCCCCTGGCTGCTCCTAGAACGCGCGAGACCCAAACTAACCACGTTTCAGCCCGGGTGTTTATCATGAGGGTTCGGTGGCGGCCTGGAAAATATGGGTTAGGCCTTGGCAACCTGAACGGGGTATGTGTGTGCTCGAAAGGGAACATACCTATTGTGTGAACTCAGCTCCTCACCCTGGGGAAAAAGGACAATGGTGTGTAATACCACTCTATAAAGCCTTAGTAAGGCCACACCTAGAGTACTGCATCCAGTTTTGATCACCACACTATAAAAAAAGATTTTGAGATTCTAGAAAAGTGCAGAGAAGAGCAACCAGGATGATTAGGAGGCTGGAGGCTGAAACATACAATGAACGGTTGCAGGAACCGGGCCTGCCTAGTCTAGCAAAGAGAAGGACTAGGGGAGACAGGATGGTATCTTCCAGTATTTGAGGAGCTGCCAGAGAGGAGGAAGTCAAGCTATTCTCCAAAGCAAAAGAAAGGAAGGAAAGAGAGAGAGAGAGAGAGAGGGAGGGAGGGAGGGAGGGAGGGAGGGAGGAAGGAAGGAAGGAAGGAAGGAAGGAAGGAAGGAAGGAAGGAAGGAAGGAAGGAAGGAAGGAAGGAAGGAAGGAACATCTGAGCAAACCATGGATGGACAAAAGACATATCTAGTTTAAGGAAAAGAAGGATGGGGGTGACATGATAGCAGTCTTCCAATATCTCAGGGCTTGCCACAAAGAAGAGATGAAAAAAAGATGTTGAGACTCTAGAAAGAGTGCAGAGAAGAGCAACCAGGATAATGAGGGGACTGGAGGCTAAAAGATAAGATGAACGGTTGCAGGAACTGGGCCTGGCTAGTCTAGTGAAGAGAAGGACCAGGGGAGACATGAGAGCCAGTCTTCCAATATCTGAGGGGCTGCCCCAGAGAGGAAGGAGTCAAGCAAGGCACCCGAAGGCCAGACAAGGAATAATGGATGGAAACTGATCAAGGAGAGATTCAAGCTGAAAATAAGGAGAAACTTTCTGACAGTGAGAACAATCAGCCAATGGAACAGAAGTTGCCTTTGAAAGTTGTGGGAGTTTCATCACTGGGGGCTTTTGAGAAACATTAGACTGCCATCTGTCAGAAATGGTGTAGGGTCTCCTGCTTGGGTGGGTGGGGGGGTTGACCTACAAGGTCCCTTCCAACTCTATTAATCTGTAAATTTCCATCCAAGTTATTATTTTTGCGGGGGTGAGAGACCCAACAGCTGCCTTCGCACAACTTTGGCGGGGATACCTTTGCCTGGCTGGGGGAGAGAGAGGTTGGCCGAAACTCGCTGAAAGAAAGTTCCGTGTCTTTCTGACCCGTGATTAATTCGGCCCCTGAAATAAACGTATTGTGTGAACGCAGCCGGCATCCCTTCCTCTCCAGCATCCATGCCTCGCTTAAGACATAGAAGCCCGTAAAGGACGGGGAGGGGCCGGGCTGGGCGCGAACCAAGAACGGGCCAACTAAGCCGAGCGCGTGTGGCGAAGGCAGGAGGCTCCCCGCCCCCGTTTCTGTCGGGGCTACCAACCCAAGGCTCGTCTTGGCAAATCCGGCGCGGCGCGGCAGCGATCCTAAACTCCCACCTAGAATCCAAATGCAGGAAGCGGGGCCTGTTTCCCCGCGCCTCTCTCTTGCAAAGAAGCCTTGCTTGTTCTTTCTCTCCTAGCCGCAATCTCCGCGATCTTCGAGTCTCCCGTCGCATCTTGAGTTCCCCCCCCACCAACCAATTTTCAAGAACCGGAAGACCTTTGGAGGGAGGGATTCCAGTCAGGTTTAGCAGCCAATACTGCTCCTATTTTGCAGCAAGACAACGATTACGTTTTAATTCAGAGGATCTTCCGAAAACCAGAGCCTGGAAGAAAAAGCAGGTATCTATCTATGGGGGGAGGGGGCAGATTGGTGCCCACAAGGTGCCACATTCTTCAGATGATCTCTGATGCTGACACACATTTCCTTACGTTTATTGATATGCTAGACAAAAGAATGGCAACTAAATACTATAAAAACAAAATAAGAACCAGCATAAAATTTTGTTTCCAAGAAGAAACGAGATAGTCCCTTGTCTGAAATGGTATAGGTTCTCCTGCTTGAGCAAGGGGCTGGACTAGAAGACCTCCAAGGTCCCTTCCAATTCTGTTCTATTCTGTTCCGTTCTGTTCCGTTCTACTATATTCTCTATTCTGTTCTGTTCTCTCCTGTCCTGTTCCATTCCATTCCATTCCACCCCACCCATACAACAGCACTGAAAAAAGTGAGTACAACCCATCTTCCCACTTACAAACTTTTGCAGCAAACCTACAGTTCAGGAGCTTGGCAATTGTCATGCATTCACTATGGTTGCATTGTCTCATGGTCCTGGGGTTGCTATTTCTGACCTTCCCAGCTGGCTTCCAACAAACAAAGTCACTGGGTGAAGCTGGATTCTCTTAACAACTAGGGCAGTTCGCTTAACAACCATGGCAAAATAGGCCACAGCGCTGGGCAACATTCACTGGTCAGCCATCTTGCTTAATGCAATCCTCTTTGAAGGAGATGAGCTGTTTAAAAATGGGATCAATGAATAAATAAATAAATTTCCAGAAATGGTGTAGGGTCTCTTGCTTGGGCAGGGGGGTTGGACTAGATGACCTACAAAGGTCCCTTCCTTTCAACTCTCTTAATCTGTTAAATCTGTTAAATGGAAGTTCTCACCCCAAGAGACTTTGTAAGTTAAAGATGACCTAAATTTAGTTTTTATTCCCCCTTTATTTGTACAACTGCTCTTACCCAGAGGTCCCCAAACTTGGCAACTTTAAGACTTGTGGACTTCAACTCCCAGAATTCCTCAGCCAGCATAGCTTACTCTCTTGCAGTCCCTTCCTCTGCAATCTCTCCTCTTTGGGGGATAAGAGAAAAAGAAACAGACATGGCTGGTTGAGAAATTCTGGGAGTTGAAGTCCACAAGTCTTAAAGTTTGCCAAGTTTGGGGACTTCTGCTCTTACCCCTTCCTACTTTCCCCCAAATAACAACCCTCCGAGGCAGGTTGGACTGAAAGAAGGGGAACTGGCCCAAAGTGACTCTGCTGCCTTTCACCCTTAAGGGAGAACTAGAACCCTCCTTCCCCCAACCTCCCCATTTCTAGATCATCTGTTTCAGCATTACACCAAACTTTGAGAAACGGAAGGTTTTCTTTAAAAAGACCAAACCCAACCCTTTAAAATTATTTCCTTGTTCCACTGAAGCTGGAAAAAGCCCCTTGCCTTCCACAGAAAAGAGGAAATTCATGGGCTAGATGCTTGGCAGAATTTGGACAACCCCAAGGTCACTCTGCCTGTGTGCCATTTTGTGACTTTTACACGATTGACTTAAGCAAATGAGGAAGGTGGCATTTAAGAGAAGTGCTTTTCCTTTCGGTTTGAAGGATACACTATCAGCCTTTCTGTCCAGGACTTTGAGTGTTTTTGACCTGGACAACCTAGAACTACGCCGCCTGCGGTCTGACCTAAGCTTAGTACACAAAATTGTCTGCTACAACGTCCTACCTGTCAAGGACTACTTCAGCTTCAACCGCAATAACACACGGGCAAACAATAGATACAGACTCAAAGTAAACCGCTCCAAACTCAATGGCAGAAAATACGACTTCAGCAACAGAGTGGGCAATGCCTGGAACGCACTGCCTGACTCTGTTGTTACATTCTCAAACCCCCAAAACTTTAATCTTAAACTGTCTCCCGTGGACCTCGCTCCATTCCTAAGAGGTCTGTAAGGGGGCGTGCATAAGTGCACCAGCGTGCCTACCATCCCTGTTGCACTGTCCCCATTTATTCATACTCATTTATTATATATATACTTATACCTATTTATACTTATAAGTTTATATGTTATGTTCATACTTATACTTGCTTGACAAACAAACAAAATAAATAAGGAATGTGGCATTTAACAAAAGCGCTTTTACTTTCAGTTTGAAGCCTATAGAGCCTCAGTGGTGCAGTGGTTAGAGTGCAGTACTGCAGGCTACTTCTGCTGACTGACGGCTGTCTGCAATACAGCAGTTCAATCCTGACCGGCTCAAGGTTGACTCAGCCTGACATCCTTCCAAGGTGGGTAAAATGAGGACCCAGATTTTGGGGGGGGGCAAGAGGCTGACTTTGTAAACTGCTTTGAGAGGGCTGTAAAGCACTGTAAAGAGGTATATAAGTCTAAGTGCTATTGCTATACATTATAAGCCTTTCTGTCCAGGACTTTCAGTGGAAAGGAAAAATCCCTCTCAGCATGATCGGAGCATGCTTGACAAAAATAAATAAATAAATAAGGAAGGAAGGAAGGTGGCATTTAAGAAAAGCGCTTTTACTTTCAGTTTCAAGCGTACACTATAAGCCTTTCTGTCCAGGACTTTCAGTGGAAAGGAAATGGCCCACTCAGCATGATCGGAGCATACTGCTCTGTTTCATCAGTTCAATTCCAGTCCCCATGGGTCAGAGCATGGGCAAAAAAAATTTGGTTATACAGTAGAACTAGACAAATGGCAGAAATTGTGGGACAGGAACTATAAATTAACAATGCCAACTGACCTGGGGGGCTCACATTGCAGCCCTGGTCAAAAGGGCCCAGCAGAGATTTATACTACCTGAGACTTCTCAGGAAACAACGGAATGAAAAACGGACTAGGTCTTTCCAGGCCCAGCTGAAAAGCCTGTGGACCCCACAGCTGCCTATTCTCCCTTGCCCCCAGCTTCTCCTTTGCCAACCCCAGAGGAAGCGATGCCCGCAGGGGGAGAGGACTTGACACACAACGGTTCGTTTGTCTGTTCAAAGTTACCATGGCAGTGGAAAAAGTGACTTAGTTTAGTTTAGTTTATTGTCATTGCACCTGGTACAATGAAATCAAACACCACCTTCAGTGCACAACATGACCATGAATATAAACACAAACATATCCTTCACCCTCCACCCATTGAACCAAAACCCCCCAACACCGCACCAACACTGCACTATACAGCAGAATTCAATATCGTTACTGCCCTGGGATAGAAGCTGTTTTTCAGCCTATTTGTGCTTGTTTTTATTATTATTCTGTGCCGTCTGCCAGATGGTAATAGTTAAAAAAAAAAAAAGGGATGCCCAGGATGAGATGGATCTTTGAGAATGTTTTGAACTTTCTTAAGGCAGCGGGAGCTCTAAAGCTCTTCCAAAGAGGGGAGAGGGCAACCCATGATCCTCTGGGCAATGATGTTAACCCTCTGGAGGGCTGTCCTATCTGCCACTGTGCAATTGGCAAACCATACAGAGGTGCAGTAAGTTAAAACACTCTCTGTGGTGCAGCGGTAGAAGGTCACCAGCAGTTTTTCATTCCATTGTTGTTTTCTGAGAAGCCTCAGGTAGTATAATCTCTGCTGGGCCCTTTTGACCAGGGCTGCAATGTGGGCACCCCAGGTCAGGTCCTCTTTTATGCTAACACCCAGAAACTTAAAACTGGCCACTTGCTCCATTCGGTCTCCATTGATAAGCAAGGGCTGATCTCTTCCTTCTGTAGTTCACTATAAACTCCTTGGTCTTATTGGTGTTTAGGACCAAGTTATTGTCTCCATAGCACGAAAGCAACCAGTCCACCTCATCTCAGTAGGCAGACTCATCCCCCCTGGAGATGAGTCCCACCACTGTTGTATCATCTGCAAATTTAGTAATAGTATCACCAACTTATGACTTATGACCGTTTCTTACACTAATGACCGTTGTAGCATCCCTATGATCCTGTGATCAAATTTCAGGCGGTTGGGAATCCCAGGGGCGTCACATGATTTCCCCTTTCACGACCTTCTGACAAAGGCCAGATTCACTTCAGAACTGTGTGACTCACTTAACAAACTGCAGTGATTCACTTAACAAATGGGGCAAGAGCAGTCGCAAAAGGGGGCACGACTAACTAATCTCGGCCAACAAATGTTCCATCCTACACATTGGTAAAAAAAAATATCTATATACCAAATACAATCTAGGCGGATATGACCTTGTCGATGACCCTCACTCTGCCAAGGACCTTGGAGTTCTCATATCCAATGACCTCAGCGCCAAAACTCACTGCAACAGTATTGCCAAAAAGGCTTTAAGAGTTGTAAATTTAATTTGACGAAGCTTCTCCTCTGGTAATACTGATTTGCAAACTAGGGCATTCAAAACCTTTGCTAGACCAATACTTGAATGCTGTCTGGAATTCGCACTGTATATCAGACATAAATACAATTGAGCGAGTCCCGAAGTATTTTACCAGAAGAGTACTACATTCCATTGTTCGCAACAGAATACCCTACACCAGACTTGAGATTCTAGGCTTAGACAACCTTGAACTTCGCCGGCTAAGATTGGACTTAAGCATAGTACATAAAATCATATGTTTCAACGTCTTACCAGTTAATGAATATTTCAGCTTTAACCTCAACAACACAAGAACACACAACAGATATAAACTTAATGTAAACCACTCCAAGCTCGATTTCAGGAAGTACGACTTCAGCAACAGAGGGGTCAATGCCTGGAACTCACTACCTGATTGTGTTGTCACCTGCTCAAACCCCCACTCCTTTACCCTCAGACTAACCTCTTTTGACCTCACCCCATTCCTAAGAGGTCTGTAAGGGGACATGCATAAGCGCACCATCGTGCCTACCGTCCCTGTCCTATTGTCCCCAATGATCAGTTCCTATTTCTTGTATTTAAACTTATGTTTATTCTTGTTTCTGTTGTATTGTAAGCTTTTGACAAATAAATAAATAAACAAACAAACTTCAGAAATGTTTCACTTAGCAACTTAAGGCAGCCTCTGCTTCCCCACCGCCCACCTACCCAACCCCGAACTTCCCCTGCGCCCTGCGGATCCCGGCTCGGGCTTCTCCTTCCCCAGCCGCGTTGCTAAGCGAGCCTTGCACCCCCTTCCTCTCCTCTCCCCCCCCCCCCAGGACAGCTCCCGCTGGCGCGCGCCTCGGCCAATGAACGCGCGCTCCGTGGCCGTTCCCTCGTCCGCGCATGCGCTCTCGGCCCTCCAGCAGGCATGGCTGCGAGCACCGGTGGGGAACTTAGGCGGCGGCTGGGGGGTCCGGCGGGAGACGCCCCCGACCGACCGCAGGAGCCGCGCGCCCCTCCGGCGCCTTCCTTGCGCCCGGGTTCCTTCTGGCTGACGCGGCTGGTGCTGCTGCGCGCCACCGCCTTCATTTACCGTAAGTGTGCCCGGCGTGGGGGGCGGGCAGGGGGTGGGGGAAGTCTCTAGGTTGCCCCTCCCCCTCCGGGCGTCCCTCTTGCGGCCCAGCCCCCCCCCCCCCAAACTGCCCGCCCCCCCCTTTCCGTTACTCGCTTCCCTCCAAGCAGGGAGGAAACGCCTCTCCGCTCAGGTCAGGGCTCTCCAACCGTGGCCGCTTTAAGACTTGTGGACTTCAACTCCCAGAATTCCCCGGCCAGCTTTGCATTGCGTAGCTGGCTGAGGGATTCTGGGAGTTGAAGTCCACAAGTCTTAAAGTGGCCAAGTTTGGGGACCCTTGGTTGGAGCGGATGGCTGCACTCCAGTTTGGATCACTGTGATGGCCATAAGTTCAAGGACCAGTCATAAGTAACTTATTTTTCCACTGCCATTGTAACTTTGGGGATTAAATGAATGATTACCTCGACTGCCTGTATGTGGGTCTGAATAAAAACAACTTTGTTTAAGTGGAATCACTTTCATTGCGTAAGTGCACTACTATTACTATTAATCTTCTCATCACTCCTTATCTCCCATCCCCTCCTACTTATGACTGTATGACTGTAACCTTGTCGCTTGTATCCTTACAATTTATATGGACTCTTTCCTAGTATGATTTGATTGCTTATTGTACCCTATGACTATCATTAAGTGTTGGACCTGATGATTCTTGACTAATGTATCTTTTCTTTTATGCACACTGAGAGCATTTGCACGAAGACAAATTCCTTGTGTGTCCAAATCACACTTGGCCAATAAAGAATTCTATTTCTATTCTATCCTATCCTATCCTATCCTATCCTATCCTATCCTATCCTATTTTTTTAATAAAGATTTAAGGCTTGCGGCACTTGTTAAAATATGCTTATAGTCTTCATAGTGGTAACTGTTGCTGTTTTCTACAAATATAACCATATTATAGAAACAAAGGCTAAGGTTTCTTTTCAGCCATCAAAACTTGGAAACAGTGTGCTGCAGGCTAGGTTGATTACTACAGTTTGTTATGTTCTGTATCTGAATATGTTGCATTTTTTCCCGATTTTGTGTCACTTTGGTGTGGAAATCCCTATGGCTGTTGACCCCAATAAGTTACTTTTGTAATCATTCCATCTGGGAAGCATCTTAAACTGCTTTGGCCAGACTCTTATTTCTCAACTGCACTCATGCCCTAGTCACTTCCCGTCTTGACTATTGCAACATGCTCTACACAGGGCTGCCCTTGAAGAGCATCCGGAAGCTCCAGTTGGTACAAAATGCAGAGGCCTGCATGCTTTTATGCAGACCCCAGTGCGCACATGTATCACCTCTCCTGCAGGAGCTGCATTGGTTGCCGATTTGGGGGTTCTCATGTGCATGTGCAGAGATGCGCGGTATGTGCAGGGGGGTTTGCGCACATGCGCAGAGATGCATGACGCATGGGGGGTCTCACACACGTGCAGATGCATGGTGTGCGCGGGGGTCTCACGCACATCCGCAGAGGTGTATGGCACACGGGGATCTTGTGGCATGTGCAGAAACATGTGCAGGAGGTGTGGGGGTGGCCCCCGCGCATTGCCTTCTGGGTGTTGGCATGCAAATGCGCCCGCACAAGCACATGCAATTTTCAACATGGCAGCCCAAAAAGTTTAGCCACCATTGCCCTAGGGAGATACACCTGGTGGGACCCAGAAGAAGGGCCTTCCCCATGGTGGCTCCCTCTCTGTGGGACATCATCCCCCCAGAGATTAGAACAGCCCCCACTTTAATACTCTTCCGGAAGGTGCTGAAGACCTGGTTCTGCCAGCGGGCCTGGGGAACCCAGAGCTTGTGAGATGTGCTGTTGTTGGGGTGGGTGTGGGACTATTATTTTTATTAAGTTATTATTTTCTTTTATTCACTTTATATATATATATATATATATATATATATATATATATATATATATATATATATATATATATATGTGTTATGTCCCACCTTCTAAAATAAACAGTTAAGGCTGAAAGCAGCAGTCCTTGTAAAGAAAGGCAGCAAACAGGAAAATGTTATGTCCCACCTTTTAAAGTAAACAGATAAGGCTGAAAGCAACAGTCTTTGTAAAGAAAGGCAGCAAACAGGAATTTTCACAGATAGCTCCAATAAGTAAAAGTTCCAACGAACTAAATCCAAGACTCAACAAGATTCTTCAGATCAAAGTCCTTCACAAAATAATTCCAATAAGTAGAAGTTCCAACGAATTAAATCCAAATCCCAACAAGATATTTCAGATCAAAATCCTCCAAACTGTGCTCTTCAGTTCTCTCTTGCAAATAGACACTTTGTTCCGGACAAAGTGCAAAGTCATATCTCTCCCTTTATAGAGTAACTAATTAGTCTAATTGCTGGTCTGCTCTCCTACTGTAACCTCGTTGGTTCCTCCTTGTCAGGAGACGTCTTGTCCTGACATCTACCCAGCAATCATCCAAATTATCATCTTCTTCACCTGAAGATAACATTTGTTCCTCATTATCACCCGTTCCGGCTGACCACCTAATTGAAGGGTGGAGGAGTTTGAAGGTTCAAGCCGATCTTGCAAATCAAATGCATTCATCTCCTCCTCATCGTTAGAACTTGCTGATTCATATAAGTCCTCCTCGCTGGAGCTGTCATTCAAAAAACCTGTAGCAGATGCCGGAATCACAACACTATCCTCACCGCAGGGCCCTTCCCCGGGTCTGGCGATCCGGATGCGGTTTCGAAGGGAAGCGTGCATGAAAGTCTCGAAGCAGATCCGAAGCATGAAGTGTAGACGCATCCGTCCAGGAACAAACCTCCGAGTCATCTACCCTCCTCCTGACCAAATACTGGAAGCGACCTTTGAGCCAACGGGAATCAGGACGTCGACCACCGTATCGTCAACAGCAGGCTCCTCAGAAGGCAATGATAACGGACCCGGTTCAGCAGAATCACGTAATCGACAAACAGAAGAATCAGGAATCAAAAGAGATCGATGAAAGACGGGTGAATACGCATGGATCGTGGCAAAGTGAGGCGGTATGCCACGGGATTAATAACTGCCTCAATCGGGAACGGACCAATAAACCGATGATCAAGTTTTCTAATAGGGTGATCGACCTTCAGATGTTTTGTAGATAGCCACACTTTATCACCCACAACTAACGGAGGTGTATCTCGACGGGACCGATCTGCAAACCGCTTATAATCTTCTTTTGCCTTGTTCAATTGTTGTATCAGTAGACGGCGAACTGCGTGTAGTTCTTCCAAAAACTCTCGGGTCTCAGGAACCGGGAATCCATCATAGTTAATGGGAAGAAACGCGGATGATAACCCATATTTGCAAAAATGGCGTGACACGGGTGGAGGTATGCTGCGAGTTGTTAAACGCGAATTCTGCTAACGGGAGGTATTTCACCCAATCGCTTTTGTCGCAAATTAACAAAACATCTCAAATATTGAGTAAGAATCCCAATCACCTTCTCCGTCCCGCCATCAGTTTCGGATGGTGCGCTGACGCTAAACATACTTTCACTTGCAAAGCCGCCATTAACTGTTTCCAAAATTCTGCCGTAAACTGGACCCCACGATCAGAAACCACTCTATCAGGCAGTCCATGTAGACGGAAGATATGTTGCAAAAATAACTGAGCCGTAGTGCGGGACGATGGTAATTTCCGACAGGGAATGAAATGGGCCATTTTAATCAACATATCCACTACCACAAGCACTGTTGTGAACCCCGATGAAGACGGTAAATGTGTCAGAAAGTCCATAGAGATCGCTCCCCATGGTCTACTTGGAGTCGGCAAGGGTTGCAAAAGTCCAGGAGGTGCACCGGATGCTGCTTTCGCTTGCCTACATTGCCTACATTGAAGCGACGAAGAAGACACATCATGACGAACTCGAGGCCACCAAAAAGTCCGAGTGACCAAATGCAAGGTCTTGTGTAATCCAAAATGACCAGCGGCTGGGTTATCATGACATTGTGTCATGATGAGAGCCCTCAACGGTCTGGTAGGCACATATAATAAACCCCGATATCGAAGCAGATCGTCTTCAAAAGACCATGGAGAAGTTGGGCCAATGTCCTCCCGTCTCTGCTGCGTCCACACATCCAAACGTTGCGCCTCTCGTAGTTGGGCCCGTAAATCTACCGGTTCCTGCAGTACGGCTAGAGATTCCGGTGGTAACACTGTCCGTAAAGGAAGAGGATCTTCGGCATAAGTATACTCCGGTTTCGAGATAATGCATCCGCCCTCCGGTTCTGACCACTTGGAACGCAAGTAACCGAGAAATTAAATCTGGCAAAAATAACGACCAATCGAATCTGCCTTTGATTCAATTTCCTAGCCGTGGTCAAATGTTCCAGGTTCCTATGATCTGTCCGAACCTCCACCTTGTGTCGAGCTCCTCCAAATGATGTCTCCAAGTCTCAAAAGCAACCTTAATAGCTAACAACTCTTTTTCCCAAATGGTATAGTTGCGCTCCGAAGCTGTAAGCTTCCTAGAATAATAAGCGCAAGGAAACAAAAGAGCGCCATCCTCCGAAGCTTGTAACAGCACTGCTCGATAGCGACATTAGAAGCATCTGTCTCGACCACAAATGGGCGATCCGGATCAGGATGCTTCAATATGGGTTCAGTTATAAATGCTTTTTCAAAGTGTCAAAAGCCTGTTGTTGTGGAGGCCCCCACACAAATGGAACCTTCTTACAAAGAAGCTGGGTTATGGGATCCATTATCTTCGCAAAACCTGGAATGAAAGTCCGATAATAGTTGGCAAATCCTAAAAGTCGTTGCACATCTTTAACCCGACGAGGAGCTTCCCAACTACACAACGCTCAACCTTTTTGGGGTCCATAGCAATGCCCACAGGAGAAATAATGTGTCCCAAGAATTCGATAGACGACTGAAAAAGAAACATTTTTCTAATTTAGCATAAAGTTTATGTTCCCGAAGACGCTGAAGCACTTGACGCACCTGCTGAAGATGTTGCTCTTTAGATTTTGAATAAATCAAAATGTCGTCCAAATATATGACAACAAACTTATCCAACATGTCTCGAAAGATATCGTTCATTAAATGTTGAAATACAGCAGGAGCGTTGGTCAAACCAAATGGCATAACGGTGTACTCTTAAATGACCATAACGAGTGCCAAAAGCCGTCTTCCACTGCCTCCTTACGCATCCGAACCAAATTGTAAGCTCCACGTAAGTCAAGTTTCGTGAAAATTGTAGCTTCCCGTAACCGCTCCAACAATTCGGAGATGAGCGGTAAAGGATAGCTATTTCTCACAGTGATAGCATTTAAGCGTCTATAGTCACAACAAAGACGAAGTTCTCCCGACTTCTTCTTGACAAAGAGAACGGGTGCTGAAAGAGGGGATGACGAAGGTCGAATAAATCCCGAGCCAGATTTTTATTCAAAAATTCTCGAAGTGCAACTAGTTCAGGCTCAGACAAAGAATACAACCTCCCTTTGGTAATGGAGCGTCCGGTATCAAATCCACGGGACAGTCATAAACACGATGTGGTGGTAATTGATCTGCCTCCTGTTCACTGAAAACATCAGGGAAATCCGACAGCTCTGAAGGAATCGAGGCAGCAGAAGCGACAATATGTTGGCCTGCACAGACATGTCTCAGGTGGTCCACACATTGCAAGCTTGGAAAAGAAACAGCGTTCTGCGCCCAAGCCACCAACGGATCGTGTAGACGCAGCCAGGATACTCCGAGCACCAAAGGAAGATGGAGGTTCAAGTGATATAAAAACTTATCGCCTCCTCGTGATCCCCAATACGCATACGCAGTGGTTGGGTGGCAAAGCGAATAGGTCCCGACTTGAGTTCGCGCCATCTACGGTTTCCACCTGCATGGGGGATTCACAGGCACTAAAGGAACTTTGAAATGTTTTACGAAATCATAATCCATAAAGCTAGTCGTAGCCCCTGAATCCACCAGTGCCACGGCAGGGATTCCCTCCTTCTGAGATTGCAAGAATATGCGAGTGTCCAAAAGTAAATGTCGAGGAGGGCCAGAATTAACTTCAGCAATTTGAGATGAAAGTGAATACTGTGCCCGACCTAGGGTTTCCTGAGGTCGGGCCTACCCCGCTTCCCGACGGACCAGCAATGGGTTTTGATACAGGTCCACGAGTCCCCTTCCGAGTGCAGGAATTTGCAAAATGTCCCGAACCCCCGCAATAAAGGCACAAACCTTCCTGAAATCTTCTCGATCGTTCCTGAACTGTTAAACGAGGGCGGAGTGCGCCTATCTCCATCGGCTCCTCTGCTGGAATTCTGGATTGGAAAACCCTCATAGACGGGGTGCGTGAACGAGGAAACACAGGTGGCTCTGCAACGGTCCGCTTACACCCACGATGTTGTAGGCGAGCTTCAATACGTAAGCATTGAGTAATCAATGTGTCCAAAGTTGAAGCACGCTCTGCATGAATTAGTTCATCCTTGATAATGTCGGACAAACCCTCTTGGAATGCTGCCATGTGAGCTGGTTCATTCCAGGTGGAGTCCATACACAACAAGCGAAATTCTGCAACGTATTCTTGCAATGAGTGTTTACCTTGAATAATATCCCTCAATTTTCTGTCCACAGTTTGAGATTTAATTGGATTCTCAAACATAACGTTCATCTGTTGAATAAACCCCTGAAATCGTCCAGTAATGGACTATCTTGTACTAATAAGGAGTAGCCCATTTGGCAGCCTGCCCGGTTAACAAACTAATAATAAAGCCAATTTTAACTCGATCGGTTGGAAAATCCTCCGGCCTCACAGAAAAATACAATTGGCACTGACCCAAAAATGTTGAAAACATGTCCGTTTGCCCAGAAAATTTATCTGGCATAGCTATCGGAATTTTTCTCACAGGGGGTGCAGGGGGAACTCCAGCTGCAGCTGAAACAGTTTGAGAATTGGCAACGAACGATAATAATTGTGTTACCTGATTTTGAAGGGATACGTTGCTCTGGAGTAATTGATTTATTTGCATCTGTTGCTGCTCCACTAATTGTTGCATTTGAGTTGAATCCATCGTTGCAAAGATGGTCTGTTAGGTCCGGAACAAAAATGTTATGTCCCACCTTCTAAAATAAACAGTTAAGGCTGAAAGCAGCAGTCCTTGTAAAGAAAGGCAGCAAACAGGAAAATGTTATGTCCCACCTTTTAAAGTAAACAGATAAGGCTGAAAGCAACAGTCTTTGTAAAGAAAGGCAGCAAACAGGAATTTTCACAGATAGCTCCAATAAGTAAAAGTTCCAACGAACTAAATCCAAGACTCAACAAGATTCTTCAGATCAAAGTCCTTCACAAAATAATTCCAATAAGTAGAAGTTCCAACGAATTAAATCCAAATCCCAACAAGATATTTCAGATCAAAATCCTCCAAACTGTGCTCTTCAGTTCTCTCTTGCAAATAGACACTTTGTTCCGGACAAAGTGCAAAGTCATATCTCTCCCTTTATAGAGTAACTAATTAGTCTAATTGCTGGTCTGCTCTCCTACTGTAACCTCGTTGGTTCCTCCTTGTCAGGAGACGCCTTGTCCTGACATCTACCCAGCAATCATCCAAATTATCATCTTCTTCACCTGAAGATAACATTTGTTCCTCATTATCACCCGTTCCCGGCTGACCACCTAATTGAAGGGTGGAGGAGTTTGAAGGTTCAAGCCGATCTTGCAAATCAAATGCATTCATCTCCTCCTCATCGTTAGAACTTGCTGATTCATATAAGTCCTCCTCGCTGGAGCTGTCATTCAAAAAACCTGTAGCAGATGCCGGAATCACAACATACATACATACATACATATATATATACATATATATACATATATATACATATATATATATATATATATATATATATATATATATATATATATATATATATATAATATAATGTTTTTATATTCATGCACCTTGAGTTGCCACGTGTGAATAGGCAGCAATAGAAAATTTCTAAAATAAAATAAATAAATCTTGCTGGATTCTTGTGATAAGAATGGGGAACCAATCATTGGCCGAGCATCCTGTGCCTCTTAGAGAGGAATGCTTAAAACAGGAGCATGTGGTAAGTGTTTTTCTACCTGTCGCTCAGAGATAGACTCTGCAAAAATCCACAGGAAATGCACTTAAGACACACTGAAGGAAATACAGGTGGTCCGAGGCTTAGGATCTCAATTGAGCCCAACGTTTTGGTTGCTAAGCCCCAAAGATGCTTTCTCAGGAGGCAAGGGGACTTTCTTGTTTTTCTTTGAAAACATTTCGCTTCTCATCCAAAGAAGCTTCTTCAGCTCTGATGGGATAGGGTCAGATAGATCTGTTGCTAACTGAAATATTTTTAACTGAGTTTTGCCCCATTTCATGACATTTCTTGCCATAGTTGTTAAGGGAATCCCTGCACTTGTTCCACCGGTTAATTGTCCTCCCTGTTAGGAAGTTTCTCCTTAATTCCAGGTTGCTTCTCTCTTTGGTTAGTTGTTAAGTGAGTCACTGCAATTATTAAGTTAGCAACACGGTTGTTAAGAGAATCTGGCTTCCCCATTGCCTTTGCTTGTCAGAGGGTCGGGACATTGTAATCGTCATAAATACGAGTCAGTTGCCCAGCATCTGAATTTTAATCATATGACCCTGGGGATGCTACAACCGTCATTGGTGTAAAAATGGTCATAAGTCACTTTTTTCAGTGCCGTTGTAAGCTTTGAATGGTCATTAAACTAACTGTTGTAAGTCAAGGACTACCAGTAATGGTTTCACAGCTAACTTTCCTGCAAGTGTAATATTGAAACTTTCCTGCATGGATTTATTTGGACGGTGGAAACTTATATTCTTTCTTGCCTTTTATATAAGCTTCAGTTAGTGGCCTGAAATAACTTTTTTCTTCAGATCAGATTGGTGGTGTGGTCAATTTGAACCTGCAGGCGTTTTTCTCTTTTCTGTGTGTGTGTGTGTGTCTAAAATATGATTTGGTTTTCACGGCAAACATTGTGACTCTTGTGGGGGGGTTCCCTCTCTCAGTGGTTTGATCTTCAAATCCAAGTTAAGGGCTTTTTCCCCCTTCTTCTTCCCATTTTCTGTTTTAAAAAGAGCAGAGAAAGAAAGCACTGTGTGGCAGGAAGGCTTTGCATTTCGCGTCATTGCATCTTCATGGAGCATGGAGAATGCGATTTCTTCCTCCCTCTGTCCTGACAAGTTGAAGCTGGGGTAGGAAGCACCGGAGTGGGGACAGGCCCAAACCTGCCAATCAGAGCATCCTGGAATTTTCAGGTGGTCCTCGACTTGCGAACGCAGTTGAGCCCAAAACTTATATTGCTAAGGGAAGCATTTGTTAAGTGAGTTTTGTCCAATTTTATGGCTTTCCTTGCCACAGTTGTTAAGTGAATCGCTGCAAGTTGTTGAGTGAGTGACCCGGTTGTTAAGTGAATTTGGTTTCCCCATTGACTTCGCTTGTCAGAAGGTCGCAAAAGGGGATCACATGTCCCTGGGGTGCAGCAGCCGTCACAAATAGGAACCACTTTCCAAGCATCTGCATTTTAATCACATGACCATGGCGATGCTGCAACAGTCATATGTGGAGCACTCACAGCTTCTGGGGACAAGTTGTTCCATTGATTACTTGTTTGAAATGTCAGGAAATTTCAGGTTTCTTCTTTCCTGGATTAGTTTCCATCTGTTGCTTCTTGTCCTGCGCTCAGGTGCTTTAGAGCAGGGGTCCCCAACCACCGGTCCCCGGACTGGTACCGGTCCGTGGATCATTTTTTACCGGGCCGCAAAGCTTGGGCGCTGCCATCTTGTTTCAACGATGCTTCCGGGTTTTCGGTTGGAAAGTGGCGTTTGGGTGCTCGCGCCTTAGTTTCGTCGAAGGTGGGGGGGCGGCTTCGAACGAAGAGCCGTCCCGATGGCAGTGGAGTCTCACGTTACTCAGGTACCGGTCTGTGGAAGAATAAATAATCGTGAAACCGGTCCCTGGTTCAAAAAAGGTTGGGGGCCACTGCTTTAGAGAATATCTTGACTCCTTCTTCTTTGGGGCAGCCCCTGAGATATCGGAACACTGCTGCTCTCCTGTCTCCCCTAGTCCTTCTTTCCATTAGACTAGACACACCCAGTTCCTGCAGCCGTTCTTTATATGATTTAGTCTCCAGGCATTTAATCATTTTAGTTGTTCTTCTCTGCACTCTTTCCAAGAGTCTCAGCTTCTTTTTTATATGGCCAAAACTGGATGAAGCATTCCAAGTGTGGTCTTACTAAGATTTCATCTGAAATCCCTCCGAGATCAAGACTAAATCGTTCCACTGGTTAATTTTCCTCACTCTTAGGAAATTTCTCCTTAGATCTAGGTTGCTTCTCTCCTTGACTAATTTCCATCTGTTGCTTCTTGTCCTGCCTTCTGGTGCTTTGGAGAATAGCTTGACTATCCACCTTGACTCCCTCTTCTTTGGGGCAGCCCCTGAAATATTGGAAGACTGCTGTCATGTCACCCCTAGTCCTTTTCATCAGATTAGACCAGTGGTGGCTAACCTTTTTCAGCTCCTGTGCTGATAATTGTGCACGCTCGTGTGCCAACACCCAGAAGGCAATGCGTGCTGCCACCCCACTCTCCATGCGCATGCCTGCATGACTCCCTCATGTGCCGTGCATCTGCGCATGCACGAACGTTTCCCCTTTGCACGCAGCATGTCTCTACGCATGCGTGTGCATCTCCCGCACACTCCCCTCTGCCCCCTGTGCATGTCCGCCAAATACCCAACAGCTGATCAACTGTCAGGTGGTGGCGTGCACATGCATGCACAGTGGGGCTCCTCCGAGCAAGCTCTCACGTGCCAGGGGAAATGGCTCCGCATGCCACTTCCAGCATGCGTGGCATAGGTTCGCCAACACAGGACTAGACATACCCAGTTCCTACAACTGTTCTTCATAGGTTTTAACCTCCAGCCCCCAAACCTGGATGCAGGATGCAGGCCTTCTCTGTGGTGGCCCGTGCCTTCTGGAATGATCTCTTCCCCCGAGATATGGCAGGCCTCAATCCAGTTGGCCTTCAGTAGGTCTATGAAAACTTGGCTTTCTCCTCAGGCCCTGGATAGTTGGACTTCCCCTCTGTGGAGACATATAAAAATGAGTTCCTGGTTGCCCAGCAACGTTTTGGATTGTAACTTGGATTTTTAAGCTTTTGTTCTTTGGCAGCTACGCCAAATGCTGGAGTTGCAATGTTTAAGTTGGGCGGCCATGTCAGTTGTTTGAAGGCCTGAATTCCACCAGTGGGCCGATGGAAAGAACCGTGCCCTTTGAAGGAAAAACAGAGGACTTTTGGCTAATTTTTTTTTTTACTTCACTAAAAATATTGTCTTGATGGCTAGCTGGCCTTAGGTTTGGGGAGAAGGCGAGATCGATTTGGATGAACCTTTTATCCTGTTAGAGACCTTGTTGATCTATTACATCTTGTTAAGAGGCCCATGATATGCCTTCCATCTTTTTACCTCAATATTTTATTTATTCCCAAGGGTGCTTCTTTTATTTTGGAAGAAGGACTTGGTGTCAGCACTGAAGGAAAGAATCTCTTGTGGCTTAAATGTGTCCTCCTTAAAGTTTTCTTTTGTGTAACCTGCATGTAAATACAGTGTGCACTCTTTTTTTTTGCTCCCTTACCCAGTTGGGCAATGTGTACTTTTCCCTAATTTGCTCTTCTCTTGTTTATGTTTGCACTTAAGCCTGGGGTCTAATTTGGACATTTTTGCAGCTGATGAGCAGTTTAGTTGGGTAGGGCAGCAATTTTGAGGTAGGTTTTGATTGCCACTTGCAAGAAAATCTCCTTAGCAAATTGCCATGTTAATCAAAGTTAATTAGGCTGTGGAAGACATGACCCTCCTCTCTCATACCAAGGAAGCGAATTTTTATTTTTAAACAAGATGATTTTGAGGGAATTGTATGAAGGAAGGTCCTGGGTTCAGTCGGATACCTTCTGATGGGATGGCCAAAGGCTCCACTCGGACAGGGGATGACATTTCGAATATGAACAGATTATAGTTGTCTCATTTCTTCTCCAAGGCTTATTGGCTGCTGATGGTGGAGGAGGGATATGTTTTTAGTTGTTCTCCATTTAAAAAAAAAAAACCTGCAAGTAACCACGATTTGATTTCTCATGGCGTGCCAGTAAACCTAGCCCTGGTAGATATTTGAGAGGCCACAAAAGCTGATCTCAGCACTTTCATGCAGGGTCTCTGTTATTTATCCCTGCTTTTGATGACAATCTCTTATTTATGCAGGCAGAAGATTTCAACTGATGCATTCAGGCAACTGCTCCAAATTACTTGTGTCAGGGAAATCATTTTTCCAAACTTTGAGGGAGAGAATATTAATTCAAGTGTGTGAATGCACTCTTTATATGACATCCTATATGGCTTTGATCTGTCTGTCTGTCTGTCTTGTTTCCAGCTTGTCATTGATGATAGGAATAGAATAGAATAGAATAACCCAGCCCCCTGCTCAGGCAGGAGAACCTATACCATTTCAGACAAGTAGCTGCCCGGTCTTTTCTTAAAAACCTCCAGTGATGGAGCCCCCACAACTTTTGAAGGCAAAGCTGTTCCACTGGTTAATTGTCCTCACTGTCAAGAAGTTTCTCCTTAATTCCAGATTGCTTCTCTCTTTGATTAGTTTCCATCCCTTGTTTCTTGTCCTGCTCTCTGGTGCTTTGGAGAATAATTTCACCCCCTCTTCTTTGTGGCAGCCCTGAAAATACCGGAATACTGCTATCATGTCCTTCTTGCTCAAACCCAAACCGTTCTTCATATGTTTTAGTCTTCAGGCCTTTAATCATCTTAGTTGCTCTTCTTTGCACTTTTTCCAAAGTCTCAACATCTTTTCTATAATGTGGTGACCAAAACTGAATGCAGCATTCTAGGTATGGCCTTGCTAAGGATTTATAAAGTGGTACTAATACTTCACCTGATTTTGCTTCTATGCCTCTGTTTATACAACCAAGGATTGTATTAGCTTTTTATGGCTGCTGCCACACACTGCTGGCTCATGTTAATGAAGATGAAGGTGCTCAAACTATTTACCAATAGTTCACCAGAAGATAAGACAAGAAACAATGGATGGAAACTGAATAAGGAGAGAAGCAGCCTAGAACTCAGGAGAAATTTCCTGACAATCAACCAGTGGAACAGCTTTGCCTTCAGAAGTTGTAGATGCTTCATCACCAGAGGTTTTTAAGAAGAGACTGGACAATAACTTATCTGAAATGGTATAGGTTCTCCTGCTTGTCCATGTAGTTGGATGAGCTAAAGGTCCCTTCCAACTCTGTTATTCTATGTTATTCAATTCCTACAGAAGTTCTCCTGTTCAAAGGTAGCTTGTTGATTTCTTTGGATTCCTCCTCACTATTGTTGTTGTTCCTTCCAGTTGTTGCCTTTCTGGTTGCCTACCATCAAAACAAAGCCCTCATTGGAGATCGAGGCCTTCTGCCATGCAAGCTGTACTTGGAGAATGTGAAGCGCCATTTCAAGGGCAGAATAAACATGGAGACATTAAGCTATGCCCCAACCCTGATTTGGTTCTTGGATTGGTCCAGCATGGACAGCATCCTTGATGCCTTCGCTCTCATTGGTTTGGCCATCTCGGCTTTTGTCCTGGTCACTGGATGTGCCAACATGATTCTGATGGCTGCTGTGTGGATGATCTACCTCTCCTTAATTAACGTGGGACAGATCTGGTAAGCCAACTTGTTTCTTTTTTAATACGATTTATTAATTTTCCATTGTTTACATTTGTTAGTGCTTAATAAGCATCATATTGTCTGGATCTTTAATTTACTGAACAATACAAATTACATTCTTAATCTCCATCCCATTTTTCCAACCACCGGTAAAATAAGTTCCATGTTTGATAATATTCTGTGTTTTCTTTCTGTTTGATTTTCAATATAAGTCTATCCATTTCTGCACAGTCCAGTATCTTCCTAATTATCTCTTCGTCTCATGGTGTTTCTTCATTTTTCCAATATTGTGTGAATATAATCCGCTGTTAGGACATGTAATGTTAGATATATACTTTGCTTATCAAGTTTTTCTGATTATTTATTATGCCTAATAAAAACAGTTCAGGTTTAAAAACTATATATTTTCTGAATCAAATTTTCTATCCACCTATGTATTTTTGCCCATTTTTTTTTCTTTTACACAAGTCCACCACATATGATAAAATGTGCCCATTTTTTTGGTTACATTTCCAACATTTGCTAGACATATTTTTAAACATTTGGCTAACCTAACAGATGGTAAGTGCCATCTATAAACCATTTGATATAAATTTTCTTTATAAGAAGCTGCCATTGTTAATTTATATAGTTCCTTTCCCATAAGTTTTGCCATTTCTTAATTCTGTATTATAGCCAAAAAGTTTTTCCCATTGTACCATTGTGTCTTTTTCTTGTTCGTCCTCCATTTTCCACTTTAGTAAGAAATGGGGCACTGGAAGGGAATGAGTTTCATATGACTTAGCGATTGAGGCTCTCAAACTACCTACCAATTGTTGAAGAGGAAATCTTGCGCCCTGAGTCTTAGGCTGAAACGAAACAAAGAGGGCCTCTGTCTTTTGAAGGGGTGCTGTGTGTTCTAAATATATGCGTAGGGCCAGTCTTACATCAAGACTATGCCACTGGCGGAGACTTCCGGTTTGCAGGGCTTTGGCGGCATGCAGTAATCCACGATCATGCGCGGTTTCTGCCTGGGCTCGCCGCTGGAGCGCCCGAGCCAGCTGGCTTCGGGCCAAGCCACCCCGTAGAGATGGTGAAGAGGGGGAGATTCCAGCAGGGTCGAGGAAATCCACATCTTTCCTCCTCAGCTGGCTAAACTCCCTTTCCCAAAGCGGTAAGAGCGGCGGTCAGAAATGGCCGCCTCAAAGAAGCACTCATCCGGAAAAGAAAGTGCAGGAGGAAGTTAAGAAGTGAAAGTTTTGGCTGACCGGGATAAGAAGCGACAACTAAGGTATCCTGGAATTTAAATTTTATAAAAGATACATCGCTCCCAAAGAAGATTCGGAAGCAGCGAATGAAAGTGAAAAGGGAAAGTTTTTTTTTTTTCACTCTCCTTCCTTACGTTGACAGCGAAGAGAGATGAATGAGAAATTGGAAAAATCCGCTTTGGCATCAATAGGTAATTAAACTGGAAAATTAAATGCCAAGGGGACAATAAAGATTTCTGAACACTATTTTTTTTTTGCTGTAAGTGGGAAGGGAGAGGAAAAGAATATGAGTAGGATCTGGAAGGAGGAGGCTGCCTGGAATCCAAAAGAATCTAAAGTTAAATCTTAATAAGACTTCTAAAAGATACATTTTAACTGGAACTTTGTAACTAAATACTAATCCCAGGAAGAGAAAGTGAAAAAAAGAAGAAAGTGTTAAAAGAAACAGCTTGTGTCTATTTGGATTGCTTGGTGACTTTGGGACTTCTGGAAATTATATCTGAATGATTAAAGACACTTGGGTGGCTGTTTAATTTTTTTTTACAATGGCATCACTTGTGGATGAACTGAAAATGGAATTTAAAAAATATAAAGAAGAGGAACAAGAAGGGAAGGGCTCTCTTGGCTCCGTTTTTCAATTCTTAGAAATGGCGATCTGTACCTATGAGAAACTACAAGAAAAGACTGTGCAACAAGAAGATTGGGACAAAGAAGAAGCCATCTTTAATGAACAAGTAACTTTATCTGGGGAAGAAAGGGGAAAGAGGGGGGAAAGAGAATGGAGAATTTAAGACCTAAAAAAACAACCAAAAAAGGGAAAAATAAGGTGAAAAGTGGATATAATGTTAGAAAGCAACAGAAAAGGGGAACACAGAAGAGGGAAATGGAGGTGGAGAGACAAGCGGGTAAAAAGGGCAGAGAGAAGAAGCAAGGGAGGAAGGAAGGGAAGCTACAAAGGTGTGGAGCAAGATGTAAAGAAACAGGACTTATTCAGAGATAATGGGTAAAAATTTAACTGAAAAAGCGATTCTGCAAAGGTACATTAGATTGTATTGTATTGGTTCCACTCATATCCTGATTGTTTCAAACCATAAAGACTCTTTTTCAATTTCCAGCAATCATTATTATCATCTTTATCATTTTTGAGACCTAAAGGTTTCTTTAAATATATAGTGTGTTGCAGTGGTGCATACAGATATGCCGTTTCTACATCCAAATGATTTACAATGTATTTCTCCTTAGCTGCCCACACTAATGCTGCCCTTAATGTAGTAGCCTTCAAACTAGGTGCAAACACTTCATCGTAGTCATTTGCTGTCTGATTGAACCCTTGTGCTACTAACCTGGCTTTATGGGTAACAGTCCCATCTACACCTGTCTTAAGTTTATATATCCATTTACATCCTATGGCATGTTTACCTGGTGGTAACTTAACATTTTCGTATACCTCCAGTCTTTTTAATGATTCCAGTTCCTTATCCATTGCTTTCTGCCAAGCAGCCTGATCCTTAGCAGGATACAGTTTTAGTTCACTATAATTACTTGGAACTGTATTCACTTGGCACACAACACTAGCCTGATATCTATCAGGTGGTCATGTTACACGGGTTGAACATCTTGGTAATACAGGGCTAACTGGTGGACTTTCCTGTGCCACCTGCTCCTGTTCTTCTACCTCCTCCTGTGCCTGTTCTTCTACTTCCTCCTGTGCTTCCTCTTTAATGGCTATTCGTGGTTTACTGCTTTTATCTTTAGGGACTATTTGGGTGTCAATAATAATATCATTGCTGGATTCCTGTTCCAGTTTATCCCATCCAACGTGCTCAAGAAATTTTGCACTAGTACTACAATAAACATGAGCTGTGCCTTGTTCCCAGAATCTAAATGATCTATGGTTGGCCTCATAACCCACAAAAAATAACTTCTTAGCTCTACGTTGCCCTTTCAGTCTTACTTGTGAGGGAATATGCACCCATGCTGGAGCTCCAAATGTGTGTAGGTAACTTAAATTTGGTTTTCTGCCATGCCAACGAGTGAATGGCAATTCTCCAGTTGTTGTATTAACTACATTGTTCAAAACATGGTTACTACACATTATGGCTTCACCCCACAGTGTTTCAGGTAAACCTGAATCAGATAACAGAGTGCGAGCCATGGCTTGTAATGTTTGCCCTCTTCATTCTATAAACGAGTTATGTTGTGGTCTGTAAGGTGCAGAACGTTTATGCTCAACACCAGCCAATTTCAACATAGTTTGGAATCTTTTGTTAACAAACTCAGTCCCATTATCAGTAACTAATGTAGCGGTTTATAGAGTGAGCATATTGCCCCCAACAAACTGGCTCCTCATTTTACCAACCTCGGAAGGATGGAAAGCTGAGTCAACCTTGAGCCTGGTGGGATTTGAACTGCCAAATAGAGTGCAGCACTGCACTCTAACCACTGCACCACAAATATATAAATAAATAAAAGAACTGGTAGGAGCTCTTTCGTCAAGAGCTCCCAGGTCCCGGCATTGAGCCGTTTATGCACCCTTGGCTGATCGCTGTGCACACTTGCTCTCCCAAACGGAGATGCGAGCTGAGTCTGTTGCTTGCAATCTTCTTTCTTTCAAGACATCTTCCGAAAAGCAGCTCCTTTCATGCACATGGTTCTCTCTAGCTCTGTGGTGGTTTTTTTTTTGTTTTTTTTTAGAAATTGCTCTGGATATTTGAGTGGATTGTTAGACTAAGGTTACTTGGGGTAACCATTCTCCATTCTGTTTGTGCAAAGGGACGGAGTCCGTGTTAGACCAGGTAATTTATGGCAACCGGTAGCTTTAATGATCAAGAGTTAATGGCAGTTTGATCAAGGGGGATGATAAGACAAGGAAGAGAAATTTCTCTTTTACCCTACTCTCCATTTATCTTCATTTTAGTGATAGCACAATATGGGAAAGAGCTGTGTGAAAAGGATCCTGTTCCTGAGATTGTTCGGTTGTGGTTATATTTGGTGGGTTGTTGTTTTTTTTATTATTCAAATTCCCAGCAAGGGGTCAAGACCATGTCATTATTGTTGTGTTTACACTGCGATGACAGTTGCTTAGAGAGATGGTTGTGGATGATGCAAATGGGAATTTGGGGTGATCATTAGCACAGTTCCCCCCTCCCCCCAGCCTGATTGTAAACTCCTTTCCAATGGAAGTTGGAACTGGGTAGGTTCTAGGGGGAAATAATTTTACTTGATCTTCCACAGAAGCTGGGAATTCCCACCATGTTTATTTCCTTCGAAAGCCTTTCTGAAGAATCCTCTTGAGCCAATCGTATCTGATTCTTGAAATTGCAATTTAAGAAAGTAAAGACTCTTGAGTGAATCTTGACCTTCGCTGACCACATGAAATAAAGAAAAAAATTCCTTTCGTTTTGAACCCTCAAAGTGCTTGGATGACTCTAGGAAGCTAGGTAGCAGCTCTCAGCTGGGTCTTGAAAAGTTAAGTGAGGTTTAGTCCAACAGGGTCCTCGACTTAGGACTGACTATTCATTTAATGACTGATGCAAGTTACGATAGTGCTGAAAAAAGTCCAGTCCATGCATTTTACAACTGAGCTAACCACCAACCTGTGACCGCATGACTGCAATTCAGGCACTTGGCAGGCAGCTTTCATATTCAGGTACTCCTTGACTTACAACCACAACTGAGCCCAACATTTATGTTGTTCCATGAAACATTTGTTAAGCGAGTGTCACCCCATTTTACGACCTTTCTTGTCACAGTTGTTAAGGGAATCACTGCAGCTGATAAGTTAGTAACCCGGTTGTTAAGTGAACCTGGGTTCCCCCATTGACTTTCCTTGTTAGAAGGCTGCAAAAGGGACCCTGCAACCGTCATAACTATGCAGCAGTTGCCAGGCGGCTGAATTTTAATCACGTGACCATGTGAAGCAATAAGCTGCGAAAATCACGTATAGAAAGTTATGCCAATAGTTATGCCACCCCCAATAGTTCAGACTGGCCATCCAGTCTGAGATGTGTATGGTGTCATGTGGGGCATCCTCAGGTGGTGTTTCAGACATCTGGCTCGCCAGGATGGTTGACTTTGGCCTGAATAGATAAGAGGCTACAGCTGTGCAGTAAGCAAGCAAGCATAGTCAAGAAAGTTTTCCCAAGTTTTACAGTTCACCATCACAAGCCCCCAGCACTCTTCCCCTCCCCCCTGCAAGGTCCAATTATCCCCCCCCCCCTTTCTATGGCAGTTTTGGAAAGACAAATAGAAGAAGGATTCTTGGAGGCTGACGTTTGGGCCTCCTGCAAAAGAGGCCTTAGCCCTAGAAAAGAAAAAGAAAAATAAAGCAACAGGAAAATAAACATACCAAAGACAATATAAAACATTTAAAAGAAGTTAAGGTTTGTCAGGACTTAGATGATGCTCACCAAGCTCATAAAAAGCAAGCAGACAAAAAGAGAGCCCCACAAAAGCTATACCAAGTGGGCTATAAAGTCTTCTTGTCCACTAAGTATTTACAAACAATCCAGAAATCTAAAAACCTAACTATGGGGGACCTTTCCCAATTGTATTAATTGTGAATCCCGTTGCAGTACAATTGCAATCGCCAAAGACGCTTAGACGGAGTCACCCTGTCTTTCATGTCAGTTTGTTAAAACCTGAACATACATCCGATGTGCGACCTGACCAGGATGCTGCAACGGTTGTAAGTGTGAAAAATGGTCATAAGTCACTTTTTGCAGTGCCATTGTAACTTTGAAAAGTCACTCAACGAACCATTGTAAGCCGAGGACTACCTGTATTCTAGAAGTCTTCCTTGTGGTTAGCTGTCGTGGTGCACAAGCTGCTTTTTGTTTTTGTTTTTAAGCCGCGTCTACTCTTTCCGCTCCTGAGGTCTCTGTTTACCTTGGCTCTCCTGTTCCTCAGCTCCTCTTGTCAAATCCTTTGTTAGGCTTATCTTGGATTAATTTCTCCCAACTTCCTCTCTCTTTGGCTAGACTCTGCCACCCCACCCTGCTCGTGGAAGGAAAGAGATCCAGCCCCGGGGAGACCCAGCTCTTCTGTGGCTCTGGATGGGATGGGGAATGGAATGAACCTTCTCTAGTGCAGAAGAGCCACAGCAGATCTTGAAGTTGTCCACACAGTTTGAGCTTCCCTCTTCCTGTGAATTTATCCCTTTCAGAGGAGGAATTCTGGTCTGCTACGGATATGCTGACCGGAAAGCAAGAGGGGGTGGGTTCTCACACAGGCAGAAACATCTGGAGAGGTTTTTCTTGGCACCCAAATCTGTGCACCTGGATGGACATCTCCAGTCTTTTGTTTTCTAGCCTGTGCTGCGTCTTCCTTGTTGGAATCAAAACCTTCCGTTGCTGGATGAGCAGTATGGAGCTAGTAATGGGAAGCCAGTTCAAAGGTAGATAAATTGGAGCTTCCCCCTTTCATTTCTGCCAGCAAGGGGCAATTTATTCTTTTTAAGTCCCTTATTTTAATTTTTAAAGCATCTATCTGTTTGTTTTGGGGGTAGGAGATTTCGGATGCCAAGCGCTGTGGATTTCACTGCAAGTTCTTTTCAACTTCCATCCAACTGGCAAGAGGATGTTGATGGGATTGTCCTGGTTTTTATTTTTTAATCCTTTGTTGTTGTTGTTCTGGTCCAAAGGAAGACACTTCTGGTACGGTTGCATTCATTTCCTTTAAGGCCCATCTCTTGGAATAGAGCCTGCAGCTGTTTACATGTCTTCATATTTCCTTCTTCATTGTCTAGCCTACAATATATATGAAAATTTCCCTCCAGAAGGGAAACACTCACAATGTGCAGAGGGGCTTCTAATTTCCCCAAAACTCCTTCTCTAACATCCTTTGTCCATCTTGTGGGCCCTAATGCATCCCAGGTACTCTGCCTGCAAGCCTCAGAGTCCATCTACCACAACTACCTGGTGTTACACAAACCACAAAGTACAAAGACTCAAGCTGCTCCCTTGAGCAAATAGACTTAATGCGTTAAAGGAGTTGGAGCACCACAAATATGTCTCAGAATACATGTTCAAGGAGAAAGGGATTTGTTTTAAGATTCTTGGCATGGGAGAGAAGGTGTGAGGTGAGGTTTAGCACCACAGGAGTCAACTGGTAGAAGCCCAGGGTACAAAATTTATTGTCTGGTTTCCCAAGGATGTGAATTGGACACACACCAATGAGTACTGTGATTTCTAGCTTTTTTGTCACCACTTGAAAAATCATCATGAGGCAGAACGGAGTCCTAGGGAATCTACTTATTCTACTTTCACCAAGCATCTCTGAGATAATTATGTATTATCTCATATGGCCTTATCTGTTATAGGGTAATAATGAATACAGGCAGTCCTTGTTTAGCAATTGCCTCATTTAGCAACAGTTTGCAGCAACAACAGTGACACAAAAGTAACTTTGCAACCAATTCTTACATTTATGGCCTTCACAGGCAGAGGAAAGGAAAGCTGATAGTAAGATCACAAGCCCAATCACTTAGTGACCATTTTGGTTAATGGCTAGGTTAACATAGTTGGAAGGGACTTTGTAGGTCATCTAGTCCAACCCCCCCACCCAAGCAGGAGATCCTGCACCATTTCTGACAGATGGCAGTCCAGTCTCTTCTTTTAAGCCTCCAGTGATGAAGCTCCCACAACTTCCGAAGGCAACTTCTGTTCCATTGGTTGGTTGTTCTCACTGTCAGAAAATCTCTTCTTATTTCCAGGCTGAATTTCTCCTTGATCAGTTTGCATCCATTATTCCTTGTGTGGCCTTCAGGTGCCTTGGAAAATAGCTTGACCTCTTCCTCCTCTCTGTGGCAGCCCCTCAAATACTGGAAGACTGCTATCCTGTCTCCCCTGGTCCTTCTCTTCCCTAGACTAGCCAGGCCCAGTTCCTGCAACTGTTCATTGTATGTTTTAACCTCCAGTGCCCTAATCATCCTGGTTGCTCTTCTCTGTACTTTTTCTAGAGTCTCAACCTCTTTTTTATAGTGTGGTGACCAAAACTGGATGCAGTATTCTAGGTGTGGTCTTACTAAGGTTGCCAAACCAATTGTAATTGCTAAATAAGGATTCCTATACATTTGTGGATAAGGATGGGAATAACATATTTTTAAAATGTATGTGGTGAACATATTTAAAAATATTTCTAAATGAAGAACACCCAGATCGACCCTTTTAAAAGGGTAATTCTTAGGACCGTAACCATTATTCTTCCAAAATCGAGTTTTGTATTTGAGTTCAGAAACTCCCTGTCAAGGGCACCTGTCTCACTTCCCCATTAATAACTTCCAGAAGGTGGTAAATTACAGTAAATTCCTTTTCAGAAAGGAAAGTGTGCACTTTCAATTAAGTCTTCTGTTTTAATCTGTGCCCTTTCAATGTTTAAATAGCTTGACTCCTGCTGCATTGTGTTTTTATGCAGCAGTTCTTTTGTTATGGGGTGATTTAAAGAAGTAGGAAGTTTTTAACTGTTGAGCTAAGTATTAACATAAGCTGCCTAGGCCATTTTTGGAATAAGAGGGCCTTTGTATGGATGAGTTTCTAAGGCATTAGCCTCCTTCCATGGGAACACGGCAGGCCAGCCAAAATCAAAATCCAGGTATCGCCAGCACTGCCATCTCAAAATGAGAACAACCTACTTAGTGTGTTCTCCTCAGGATAGGTTTTCAATGGACTTTCATTTGGAAACATTGGAGAATTTAGCATCCATAATTATTTCTTGATTGTGGCTCCAGGTTGATAAAATAAACTTTTGCCTGAGGCCAGATTAACAGCTACTCTGATGATTTTCCTAAAAGTTGGAACCAAACTCATCTAGAGAAGATTTGTTTGACCCTGTCAAGGACAATAAGGTAGGACTGTTTGTTTTTCTTGTTGATTATGGTGGCGTACAAAAAGAGATAAAAAGAAACCATACTATTGATGGCAGCAGATAATTCGTCAATTTGATGAACTTAGACAGAAGATCTTGCTTTTTTTTAGAGAGGTATTTTGCATCCTGCTAAAAGCAGCTTTTCATTACAAACAGCAACATAATACTCCTTTCTTAAAATTACATTTGCTTGCTTCTTTGGCAATAAACTTCAAGATTTCCTTTGTTTATCAGAAGGCACTAAGTTGCATTCTCCAGTCTAGTGAGGAAAAAAAAAGATTTCTAGAAACCTAAACCCAAAGTTAAAGCATCCCAGGAGGGTGTCCATCCTTCCTGTAGAGGAAGCAGATTTTGGCACCTCTTTCTGATATGGGGGGCGGGAGGGGGTGGATCTGGAAGGCCACAGGGTATCGGTTTCAAAGTCGGCTGTGTGCACAGCTGATAGGACATATTAATGAAGCACAGATTAGTACCATGTGACCCAGGCATGGCGTTGCCAGGCAGGCAGACTTAATGAGGCTAATCAGAAGCATATTTTTGGTTCCCGAAATTACATCTTAGTTGATGTCAGAAGGGAGTAATTATCATCCCTGGTTTTGAGATGGTTTTGCAATGATCCTGGGCCATGGACCTCGGCTTCTGAGCGATCAGATGCTGACGGGAAAGAAATCACCTTGCTACAAAAGAAAGGAACGGAATGGAATAGAAGGAATAGGAATAGGAATAGAATAGAATAACAGAATAGAATAAGGAATCGAATCGAATGGAATGGAATACAAATAAGGAGAAAATAGTATAAAATAGAGTAGAGAAAATGATATAGTATAGAATTAGAATAGAATAGAGAAAATAACAGAGAATAGAATAAAGAAAATAATGTAGAATTGAATAGAATTAAAATAGAATAGAGAAAATGGTATAGAATAGAATTCTTTATTGGCCAAGTATGGTTGGACACACAAGGAATTTGTCTTTGGTGCCGAGAACTGAGAATTCCCAATTTCAAGTACGAATGTTTGGTCCCTCGTGTTCAGCTCTCTTTTAGCTGGTTTTGATCCTGGTGATGTTGAAACTCTAAGCCAGTGTTTCTCCACTCTTGGCAACTTGAAGATGTGTGGACTACAGCTCCCAGAATTCTCCAGCCAGCATGCAGGATTCTGGGGAATGGCCGGCAGGGGTGGGGAAATCCTGGGAGCTGAAGTCTACACATCTTAAAGTTGCTAAGGTTGAGACACAACTGCTGTAAGGAAAGTTGGTGGTAGAGTTCCCTACGATAAGGATAATATTCTAAGCAATTGGGGATGGTCCTCAACTTATGACCAAAATTTATGTCACTAAGTGAAACATTTGTTAAGTGAGCTCTGCCCCATTTTATGATTTTTCTTGCCACAGTTGTTAAGTGAATCACTGCAGCGGTTAAATTAGTAACGCCATTGTTAAGTGAATCTGGCATGGACTTTGCTTGTCAGGAGGTTGCAGAAGGGGATCACATGACTTTGGGACACAACAATGGTCATAAGTATGAACCGGTTGCCAAACATCCAAGTGTAAATCACATGACCATGGGGATGCTGGAGTGGTGCGGTGGCTTAGAGGGGGAGCTCTTGCCTTACAATCAAGAGGCTGTGAGTTCGATCCTAGGTAGAGGCAGGTATTTCTGGGCACAATGAGAATATATCGGCCGAACAAAACTCCGCATTGGCAACAGGAAGGGCATCCGGCCACTAAACACACTGCCAGCTCCATTCAGTTGCACAGACTCTACCGCGCAAGGGATTATGGGGTCGTTAAATGATGATGATGATGACCATCATTAAAATGATGATGATGATGACCATGGGGATGCTGCAATGGTCATAAATATGAAAAACGGTCATAATCCCCTTTTTTCAGTGGCGTTGTAACTTCAAACAATCATTAAACCAACTGTTGTAAATCAAGGACTATCTGTACTTCGATGGCTGCATCCTCTTTCTCTTCTGCCCTCAAAGGAATTCAAAGCAGAGCATCTGGAACTGACCACTGGCCTTTTGGGGTTCCCCATTTCGCAGGCTGCAGGGAAATCGGGTTGGGTGATTTCTCCAAATTTCTTCCAGGGTAGCTGATTTAACAGATAATCAGAGTTGGAAGGGACCTTCAACATTTCTGACAGATGGCAGTCCAGTCTCTTCTTTAAAGCCTCCAGTGATGAAGCTCCCACAGCTTCCGAGGGCAACTTCTGTTCCCTCGGTTGATTGTTCTCCCTGACGGAAAATTTCTCCTTATTTCCAGGTTGAATCTCTCCTTGTCCAGTTTCCATCCATTATTCCTTGTCTGGCCTTCAGGTGCCTTGGAAAATAGCTTGACCCCCTCCCTCCTCTCTGTGGCAGCCCTCAAATATTGGAAGACTGCCATCCTGTCTCCCTGGTCCTTCTCTTTACTAGACTAGCCAGGCCCAGTTCCTGCAACTGTCATCGTATGTTTTAGCCTCCAGTCCCCTCATCGTCCTGGTTGCTCTTCTCTGCACTCTTTTTAGAGTCTCAACATCTTTTTTTATACTGTGGTGACCAAAACTGGATGCAGGGTTCTAGGTATGGCCTTAACTAAGGCTTTACAGAGTGATATTAGTACCTTACTTGATCTCTGTTAATGCAACTTAGGATCGCATTGTATGGCCCTCTCTTAATGCAGCCTCCTCTTAGGATCGCATTGGCTTTTCTGGTCTCAAGCATCCACCTGGGTTAGAGAAAACAGGATAGCTGGAGGCAGCTTTCCCCCCTCTGGTAGATTTGTCAATTGTTTCAGATAATAAGTATAAGTGTATACATAGTTGTGAATACATGAGATGGGTACATATAAGAAGAATAAAAGAATAGAGAAACAATAGGACTAGACGGTAGGTAACGTTGGTGCGCTTTATGCACCCCCTACAGACCTCTTAGGAAAGGGGTGGGTGAGGTCAATGGTAGACAGTCTAAGGTTAAAGTTTTTGGGGTTTGGGGAAGAGACTACAGAGTCAGGTAGAGTATTCCAGACATTGACCACCTGTTGCTGAAGCTCGTATTTTCTGCAGTCAAGTTTGGTGCGGTTTACCTTGGAGTTTGTATCTATTGTGTGCTCTTGTGTTGTTATGGTTGAAGCTGAAGTATTCATTGACAGGTAGGACATTGCAATGTATGATTTTGTATACCATGCTTAAATCAATCAAGACGGCGTAACAAGGTATTTCTAGTTCTAGAATTTCAAGTCTGGTAACATAAGGTGGCTCTAGAACGAGTAGAGGAGTGAGAACTCTTCTTGTGAGAATATTTCTGGACCTTCACACCATCAGGTTTAGGTGTGAGGATCAGTGCGGGGAGCTGTAAACTAACCTAAGAACTTATGCCTGGAGAAAGAGTCACAGTTCCCGGAGCTGCAGATCCTGGCGAGGGAAATTCCTCGCTGGGCAAGTGGCAGAAAGTGCAGCTGGAAACAGCTGCTAGAGGGACTTCTCATTCTTCCACACACCTTTCAGGTTAATAAGGTGTTAGAGCTTCATTTAAAATATAAATAAATGAGTGATAGGGCTTCCAGCAGCTTCTCCTGGAATCTGATTTGATTGTGGCCTTTCTCTGCACAAAGATCAAGAGACCGTCCCTGGTCTCCAAGGTCCCCGTTTTGGGTTTGTAAATCACACTCTTAATTTGGGGGTCAAGAGGGACTGACTGCATACCTGGGGGCAGAGAATGAGCTGGTGCCGTGGCCAGTGGAAGTGAAATCTCAGCCTAAAGAGGCTGCAGTGGGCTGTGGATGAGAATCGTGGAAAAATAAGCCAAGGGAACCTGGGAATCATCGGGTGGTTTTTGGCCGTGAACGTGGTTTGCTGTGGCCTCCTTGCAAGGACGCCCTATGATCCACTCTGCAGGCTCCCGTTTCGTTTCCTCGCCGAGGTTCTTCCTCGCGGGGCAGAGTGCCAACATGGGGAAAGCAGCGTTGCAGCACAAGACGCTGCAGGCCCTTTGTGTGTACGGTGTCACGACAAAGATGCAAAGGAGCTTGCATTGCAATACTTTAGTCTGACTATTCTGTTTCTCTCTCTCTCCCTTTCCCTTTCTCCCTCTCTCTCCCTTTCTCTTCCTCTTCCTCTCCCTTTCCTTCCTCTCTCTCTCTCCCTTTCTCTTCCTCTCTCTCTCTCCCTTTCTCTTCCTCTTCCTCTCCCTTTCCCCCTCTCCATTTCTCTCCTCCCTTTCCCTTTCCCTTTCTCTCTCTCTCTCTCTCTCTCTCTCCCTTTCCCTTTCCCTCTCCCTTTCCCTTTCTCCTTTCTTTCCCTTTCTCCCTCTCTCTTTCTCTCTTTTCTCTGTCTCCCTTTCTCTCTGTGTCTCCCTCTCTTTTTCTCTTTCCCTCTCCCTCTTGTTTTTCCTTCCTCTCTGTATATAATACTCACACACACCATACAGTATATATACACAGAGACGTGTGTGTGCGTGCACGCACACAAGTGCACCCATGCATATGGATATATCTGTGGATTCACATGTACCCCTATGTATGCATGCATGTATGTTAAAGGAATGGCTATAAATCTGAAAGTGTTGCTTTAATTACCTGTGAGGAAAGACTGAAAGAATTGGCGAAGGGTCCAGGGCCATGAGACGCTCTGAAAGAAGGACTGGCCATTTCTTGCTAGCCACAAGAGTAAATCTTGGCAGAAAATTGGACGTGGAAGAAAAGGGGAAAGAAACCGGAGTGAAAGTAGAATGGCCGCAGGCTGAAGAATGGATGATTCTCTCCCAGCGGAATTAGCAGAGAAACAAAGTGCAAAGAAAGTGGCTGTCACGCTGTTTGGAAGGGAATGAAAAGATTGGATGTTGCTGAGGGCCAGAGAAGTTGTGGAATTACGCTGAACGGAAGCATGAAAGGAGGTTATTAGGCAAACGATGAAACAGAAGAGGCAGAAAGGAGGGGAAAAAGGCATATAAAGGAAGTGCTGCAGAAATTGGAATGGATAGCAGGAAAATATTGAATAGTATACAGACAGAAAGCTTTGATGTTAGAACTGGATTGGTTGGGGATACCAATACTGTATACAGGAAGTCTTTCAACTTATGACCACCATTGAGTCCAGGATTTCTGCTGTTAAGTGAGACATTTGTTATTTCTCCTCATTTTACGACCTTTTTTGCCACCCTGGTTAAGTGAATCACCACAATTGATAAGTTAGTGACCCGGTTCTTAAGTGAATCTGGCTTCCCCACTGATTTTGCTTGTCAAAAAAAATTGTCATAGGGGATGGCATGACCTTGGGACACGGCGACGGTCATAAGTATGAACCGTTGCCGAGCCTCTGAATTTTGATCATGTGACCATGGGGATGCTGCAACATTCGTAACTGTGAAAAATAGCAATAGCAATAGCATTTAGACTTCTAAACCGCTTCCCAGTGCTTTACTGCTTCTCTAAGCGGTTTACAGAGTCGGCCTCTTGCCCCCAACAATCTGGCTCCTCATTTGACCCACCTCGGAAGGATGGAAGGCTGAGTCAGTCTTGAGCCAGTCGGAATCAAACTGCTGGAAGTCGGCAGAATTAGCCTGCAATACTGCATTCTAACCACGGCGCACCATGGATGGATGGATGGATGGAAGGAAAGAAGGAAGGAAGGGCAATAGCACTTATATACTGCTTCCCAGTGCTTTTACACCCCTCTCTAAGCGGTTTACAGAGTCAGCCTGTTGCCCCCAACAATCTGGGTCCTCATTTGACCCACCTCAGAAGGATGGAAGGCTGAGCCAACCTTGAGCCTGGTGGGATTCGATCTGCCAAATTGCAATAGGAGTAGCTTGCAGTACTGCACTCTAACCACTGTGCACCATGGATGGATGGATGGATGGATGGATGGATGGATGGATGGATGGATGGATGGATGGAAGGAAGGAAGGAAGGAAGGAAGGAAGGAAGGAAGGAAGGAAGGAAGGAAGGAAGGAAGGACAGACAATAGCACTTAGGCTTATATATACAGCTTCACAGTGCTTTAAGCCATCTTCTTAAGCAGTTTACAGAGTCAGCCTGTTGCCCCCAACAATCTGGGTCCTCATTTGACCCACCTTGGAAGGATGGAAGGCTGAGTCAACCTTGAGCCTGGTGAGATTCAAACTGCCAAAGTGCAGGCAGCCGACAGTCAGCAGAAGTAGCCTGCAGTACTGCATTCTAACCACTATACCACCATGGCTCAAAAATATTCATAAGTCATTTTTCATTGCCATTATAACTTTGAACGGTCACTACATGAACTATTGTAAGTCCAGGACTACCTGTGCAATGCCATTTTTTTGGAAGCACCTAAACTATTCGAAATAAATTTTACATAGACTGAATAATGTAGGACAAAAATTCAGAGATTGGGGGGGGGGGGTGTTTGACAGGAAAAAGTGTGAATTTGTAAGTTATAACAGATAATCAGAGTTGGAAGGGACCTTGTAGGTCATCTAGTCCAACCCCCCCACCCAAGTGGGAGACCCTACACCATTTCTGACAAATTATATATAAATGGCAAAAAACTAGAGTAAGTACATAAATCTGTGTGACTTGGTAGAATGTTTACTAACGATGGGAAAGTAGACTGGAAAATTTTAAGATGTGCAAATGCTGATTGTAGGAGACATGTGGTTGGTTGCAAGGAATAGATGTTTGTGTGTGGGAGGGAATGAAACCTTTGCCCATTTTATGATAGGGAAAGGGATAATTGAGAATGTCAGGGGTCTCATAAAAGGGAATTGACTGTTGTGGGAATGTGATCCTGAAGAAGACTGTGTGGAAAAACCAGAAGAGGAGCCCTCGAAGGGTGCTGAATGAATTAAGGATTGAAAGAAAAGTATGTCTCCAAAGGAGCTACGTTGAAATGCTTTGATCACATGCAGAGGACAAAAAAGTCACCAGACAAAGAGATGAAGGAGTGAACGAATCAAGAGGAGAGTGAAGATGGAGAGGGTTGTGTTTGGAGTTGATAGATAAAGAGTTTGAAAAAGAATCCGGAAATTTAAGGAGCAAAAGACAAAATATGGAAGCAGTGAATGAATATGGTGGAACCCAAAGATCGTTTCCAAGGATAGAGAGGGACGAGGGGGTACTATGGATGAATGACGCTGTGGAAATTAATTTTAGCTGTGCTTCCTTTTTCTTCTTCATTTCTTTTTCTTGCTGTTTCTGAACTCTCTTTGCCCTTTGCATGATACTGCTTACTTTAAAAGATGACTTTTAACCAAGTCTCTCCTGGAGCTACCATGAAATTTGTTTGCCTGGGGCTGGTCACTCTCATGCTTTTTGGCTCTGCTTCCAATTCAGTGCCTGCCCCGACTTTCTTCCAGCCCCCATCTGGGTTCAAAGCCTAACTCATCTACACCAGCAGTCTCCAACCTTGGCAACTTTAAGCCTGGAGGACTTCAACCCCAGAATCCCCCAGCCAGCTTTGCTGAATTCTGGGAGTTGAAGTCCTCCAGGATTAAAGTTGCCAAGGTTGGAGACTGTTGAGGTAATTCCCCGTTAGGAGAATGAGAGCATACAGGGAGACCTATTTGAGAGAAGTGTTTGAATAATACACACAGAGTACACAGATACACTGTACAGTAAATGTAGGTTTTTACTTCAAGAAAGGTTTAAGCAAAGTCCAAAATAAGCAGTCCAAAGTCATTCACAGGTAAAACCAGTCAGTTTTCAATCCAGGGATAATCCAAATATCAAAGTCCAGTGTCAAAAAACAGTTCAGTAACAGACTTACATTAAATCCAGTAATATCAGTCAATTAGGAAGAATGGAGGAACGGCGATACTTTCCAACAGAAGGAAACAGAAATACTCACTCAGACACACTCTCTTCTGAGACTCAGACTAAAACAACCCAGGTTTCTGGCTCCATCTTATGGCCGTTTGAGAAACCACACCCAACTACAGTTTTGCATTCCCTTAAAGAGACAGTTTTAAAATGTCTATCCTGGTTTATATATGTCTAACCCAAATACCTGTTAGGTGACTTATATTCCTAACAGAGACCCCTGATCTACACCCTCAGAAGCTGCCCTAGATGGTGTCACAACAAATGCTAGTTTAATGGTATTTAATGGTCCACCTTCTATGCCAGTGTTAGCTAACCTTTTTGGGCTCCTGTGCCAAAAATTGTGCGCGTGCAGAAGGCAATACGCGCAATCCCCCCACGCCGCCTGCTTACCTGCACTGTGCCTCACAGCTGATTTTTTGGCTGGCTTAAAGCCCTTTTCAGCCTCCCAGAGGAGGCTCCGGGCCAAGGTTTCTCAGCCTTGGCAGCATTAAGATGTATGGGTAGACCTCCGTTTGCAGAACTTCCCCAGCCAGCCCGGGGAATTTTGGGAACTGGACTTTAAGCTGCCAAGGTCGGGAAACATTTCTGTATGCACTGCCATCCATGGCATTTTGCAGAAGACTCAGGAAGGGTAACAAAAGTATGGCTTTTTTTTTTTCTTTCTTCCTGGGGAAGGAGACATCGAATCCCACTGCAAAATTTGAACAGATTGGAAGAAATATTTTCAGCCGAGTAGCTTTTTTCCTCTATTAAAAATAGTTGCACTGCTTGAACACTGGAGTTTTCTTTCCTAATCCTTTTTGACACCATTATAAAAACATTGAAAAGCTCCCCTTGGTAAGCAGTGGGTCCATCTTGTCTGTATTGACTCTCAGCAAAGTTTCAAGTAAAATTTGTTCTGAATTCTTCCAAAGATGTTTAAAGGTCAGTCTTGGGGCCATTGATTCACATCCCTGTTAGTTTGCAGGCAGATATTGTCAATAGCCTTCCTCAGAGATGTCAAATATAGGAATTAGGCCGTTTGACTTTCTACTTTTGGTGGGCATCTCCTTTCCCAGGTGTACTTGACTTGCCTTGACTTGCGATTGGGCACTGAACTAAATGGTTTTGCCATATCACTGCTTTCACCCACTTGGCAGCAAATTTTTTCTGGCCCTCTTCTGTGTGTGGGACAGTTGCCTCCTTCTTAATGTGGTTGGGTAATCCTCACCAATCAGGAATGAACATGCAATGGCTGATATCACAATGTTGCCTCTGAAATGGCACCAGCATCGAATGTCAGTCAGTTTTTTGGCAACCGTTCATTATGTTGCAGAAGTTGTTGCAGACTTGTTAAGGAAAGAAGAAAGTCTTTTTTGCAAGGGGAAAAAAAAGAATTTGGCGTGTGGAACGCTGCTAAAAAAAAATGTGTTAAAACAAAGTTTCATACACACTTTGATTTCAAAATACGTTCTTAAAATCGCACGAATCTGTCTGGATATTGTTTTGTGGGTCATACTTCTGAGGCCTGTTTCATTCTAAGAACTCTGTAATTTCCCCCAAAACAGGTCACTTTTTCATGGGGGTGGGGAATTTTCTTAACTCACCCTCCCAACATGCAAAATGTTGGATGTAGCTTCAGTCTTAACAGTGTTTTAAAGCTGGAAGCCATGTTTTAAGATGATGATTATGATGATGATTTATTTATTTATTTAAATTTATTGGCCACTAAATTAAAAAAAAAATACATTTGTTTTAAACTAAAGTCCTAGCACCAACACATTTGAGATCTGTTTGTGAGTCTGCTGTAGGCATTTGGGGCAGTGTTTCCATTCTTCAAGTAGAATGCGGACTTGCATTGGATGGCAGTGTAATTCTCTCACGGGCCAGTCCTATGTTTAAATCTTTTGAAAATTTTAGGAACCAAACAAAAAGATTGACAGCTGAGCAGAGAAGTTTAGCTTGGCTATCACAGGGGGAAAAAAAAACCCCTCTGTAGAGGTATCAGAAAGAGAATTCCATCCTTGTGGACTCCCCAGCTGAATTCCAATTAAGTTGGAATTTTCTTTTTTCAATAGCCATTAAGAAGTCTTATGCTACCATTTTTGTGTGTGTCCTGCCTCAGATTTTGGTGGCACTGTTGCCTCATAGGCCAAAAAGAACGAAACCTCTCCAGCTTGGAGACATTCATTGCTGCCCTGCACTGAGAGGTTGTTTTCATAAATACGTGCACAAAATGTTGGCTCTCCCAAAACATTCTAACTCTTTCTTTCCTCCTGTTTATTTTGCAGGTATTCCTTTGGTAAGTGAATATAACTCAGAGCATCGCAAATAGTTGTTTTTTTCAATGCACTTTTCGGGTATGTAATCTTTTAAAATTACTCTTATTTCCCCCCCCTTCCTTTCTAGAGAGAGGTGTGCCCCATGCTTTAAAGGCCCTAGTGTCTTATGTCTCCAAGTCCTGCTAGAACAGGTTATTTCGGACTGTGTTCCATGAAGGGTTCCACAATACTTTAAAAAAATAATAATCACTCAGACAATTTGCTAACACCAGAGCTTTGCCTCTTGACCAGAGGTTATGATAATTTTGTTTTTCTTTTCTAACTAGCAGGTTCCATGGCCTGAGAAAAGTTTGACAACTTCTGCCCTGCAGTGCTTAAGGCTCGTAATCCTTCTGCTTCCCTTTAACCCCTCTCTCGGCGGCACCTGAAGCTCATTGAAAAGCCAGAGAAAATGTGGTCCCAATTTCAGGCAGAACCATCACAATGGGTTTAAGTTTCAGGAAAATAGCCGTTCTCAAGAGCCCGTTGCTTCTCCCAGCAGCCCTTCTATGGTATATACTATAGAATAGATCTCCAATCAAAGAAAGAGCCCAAATAAGTTTCCTGCAGAGACATAGCCAATGCGGCCATCCCCTCCTTACCTGCAAGGTTAGCCACAAGCAGGTGTTTTTCTAAGAGATGTGTGCTGTTTTCATTGTTAGAAATGTCAACAGAGAAAGTGGGGGGCCAAGATTCACAAATGCTACCTACGCTTTAGAGTAGAATAGAATAGAATTCTTTATTGGCCAAGTGTGATTGAACACACAAGGAATTTGTCTTCGGTGCATAAGCTCTCAGTGTACATAAAAGATAGAAGTGATAAATCATGATCCTAGTTATCATAAAAATACGTTCATCATAAATCACAAGATACAACACTTAGTGATAGTCATAGGATACTAAAAGGCAATCAACTTAAATGATCGTACTAGGAAATGAAATAAAACAATATAAACTGTAACGATGCAAGCAACAAAGTTATAGTCATAAGTAAAAAAAGGAGATAGGTAATAGGAAGGAAGTGAAGAATAATAGATATAGAATAATAGTCTTAGAAAATAGTTGGACATTGTTGAGGGAATTATTTGTTTAGCAGAGTGATGGCGTTTGGGGAAAAACTGTCCTTGTGTCTAGTTGTTCTGGTGTGCAGTGCTCTAGAGCATCGTTTTGAGGGTAGGAGTTGAAACAGTTTATGTCCAGGATGTGAGGGGTCTGTAAATATTTTCACGGCCCCCTTTTTGACCTGTGCAATATACAAGTCCTCCATGGAGGGCAGGTTGGTAGCAATTTAAAAAGGCATCCGATTTAGGACTGTATCTGAGTACAGGTAGTCCTTGACTTATGGCTACAATTGAGCCCAAAATTTATGTTGTTAATCGTCAAGATGAAGACCTCATTGGCTGGTGGGCTTAAGCCCATGGTTCCCAACCTCTTGAGACTGGTGGCCGTTATCTGCAATTCGAAGGCATCTCACGGAGGAAAGGACATGGCTTGCCACATACTCCTAGTTACCCAAAGGCAAACAAGTGGCACTTTGTTCCAAACTCTTCCCAGCACCTGGGCGTGACTTTTCTCCAGTATTTTCCCCGGGTTGCAGCCCCAGGTATCCAGTAAAAGCCACCACAATGCCAGGTGTGTTATGATGTCCTAGGACAAAGGACACTACGTCACATACCAACCTTCTGTTCAAAACAAATAATACAATACTGAAGCAGTATACATACAGAGAGTTTTGATGTTAAAACTGGATTGGTTGGAGATACGAATATTGTATACAGGAAGTCTTTCAATTTACGACCATCATTGAGTCCAGGATTTCTGCTGTTAAGTGAGACATTTGTTATTTCTCCTCATTTTACGACCTTTCTTGCCACCGTGGTTAAGTGAATCACCACAATTGATAAGTTAGTAACCCGGTTCTTAAGTGAATCTGGCTTCCCCACTGATTTTGCTTGTCAAAAAAAATTGTCATAGGGGATGGCATGACCTTGGGACACGGCGACGGTCATAAGTATGAACCGTTGGCGAGCCTCTGAATTTTGATCCTGTCGTCATGAGGATGCTACAAAGGTCGTAAGTGTGAAAAAATGGTCATAACTTTGAAAGGTCACTAAATGAAGTGTTGAGAACTACCTATACCCCTTGCTGTGCCAACTTTGTCTTTTTTTATAACAAGTTTTTTATTTTTAACAACAAACATAGACAAACATAAACATAAAACAACAAATAAAATCTTTCAATTATACAGTGTGTCGGTTGGTACATATTTTTTGTGCACAATATCTATAGTCTGTTCCAGACTATAAGTTTAAGTTTACATTCATATTACATTAATCAGCTTTCCATGTCATATTATATTATTATTACATCATCATTAGATTTTAATTTCAAATCCGCATTATCCTTTACAGCAAATCTCAAATTCTTACTAATTTTAATTCATATTATAATTCATTCTATAATAATCAATTATAACATATCATTGCTATTGTATTATACTTCAATTTCCTACTTTTCTATCTAACCATTAGTATATTAAATCCCATATCTTAAAGTGTTCTTTTTCTTCCTGCTCTCTAATTGCTGACGTTAATCTACTCATTTCTGCACATTCCATTATTTTCTTCATCACCTCCTCCTCCTCTATCAGAGTTTTCCCATTTTTCCATTTTTTTTGCCCTGCCAACTTTGGAAGAAGTAAACTGGAACCCATTGAAGTTTAAGTTCTTAATTTTTTAGGTAGCCTTTATGGAAGTGCCCCTCAAGGGGAAGGGGTCAAAAATTGGTTGTCACTGTTTAAAAAAAATGGAGGTGGCAGAAATGCCATTTTTAACAGTTGCCCCCCAGTGCTTCTCAGCTGGTCTTCCCAAAACATGATCCCAAAGGAGGTGATGCTTGGTCCAGTTTCTGAGCTTTTGTGGGGGGCACAAAAATCAGGGGTGACATAAGGTGTGAAAAATGTATTGGTAATCCTTGACATATGACCGCAATTGGCAGCAGGATTTCCCAAGGCAGTCGTTAAACGAGTTGCCCCTGAGTTTGTGATCTTTTCCCCCTCATGATTGTTAAGTTAATCTGCAGTGAATCCCACTGACTTTGTTTGTTGGAAACCAGCTGGGAAGTCTTGAGTAGCGACTCAAGATGCTGTAACCGTTGTAAATACACGCCAGTTGCCAAATGCCTACATTTCGATCCCGTGACAGTGGGAGTCCTACAATGGTTTCATGTGTGAGGACTGGTCGTAAGTCACTGCTTTCAGTGCCAATATAACTTTGAACAACCATTAAACGAAGGGTTATAACTCAAGGACTTCCATTACTTAACCACTCCGCCCAGTCTCCAACTCTCAAAACTTTATAAAGCCTCATTTCTGGTTATTCTTTTTTTCTCTCTCTAAACATTCCAATCCCAAATAAATCTAATTGGACCTACTTCCTTGAGCGTGACCTGAAATGAACTCAGACAAAACCGGTTTGCTTCCCGCTCTTCTTATCCAAATTCTTTCCATTTTGATCAGACATACAAATTTAACACATGGTTAGAACTAGGGGAGTAGTTTTTTTCCTTTTCAACTCATGATACATTGTCTTCTGATAGTTTATTATTTATTTTTGCATTGCACACAGAGCATGTCTCTGAGCCATTAACAGAGTTGGAAGGGACCGTGTAGGTCATCTAGTCCAACCCCCCCACCCCACCCAAGCAGGAGACCCTACACCATTTCTGACAGATGGCAGTCCAGTCTCTTCTTGAAAGCTTCCAATAATGAAGCTCCCACAACTTCTGTTCCATGGGTTGATTGTTCTCCCTGTCAGAAAATTTCTCCTTATTTCCAGGTTGAATCTCTCTCCTTGTTCAGTTTCCATCCGTTATTCTTTGTCTGGCCTTCAGGTGCTTTAGAAAATAGCTTGACCCCCTCCTCTCTGTGGCAGCCCCTCAAATATCGGAAGACTGCTATCCTGTCTCCCCTGGTCCTTCTCTTCACTAGACTAGCCAGGCCCAGTTCCTGTAACCATTCTACATGTTTTAGTCTCCAGTACCCTAATCCTCCTGGTTGCTCTTCTCTGCACTTTTTCTAGAGTCTCAACATCTTTTTTATAGTGTGGTGACCAAAACTGGATGCAGTATTCTAGGTGTGGTCTTACTAAGGCTTTGTAGAGTGGTATTAGTACCTCCCTTGATCTTGATTGTATCCCTCTGTTAATGCAGCTTAGGTTTGCATTGGCTTTTTTGGCTGCTGCTGCACACTGCTGGCTCGTATTTAAGCACACTCCTGGTTCATATTTAAAGGCGCACTGCCTTCCTCACAGATGTGGCATGGTGGCTTCTTCAGGCTTGTGACAGTGAAAGGCAGAGGAGGCTGGGTCCTGGTTCTCCCCCCCCCCCCAGTGCAAGCATTTTTGGTCATTATTATTTTTGCATTGCACACAGAGTCTGTCTCTGAGCATTCCTCATCTATGTGGTATGCTGGCTTCTTCAGGCTTGTGTCATCCCGATGAAATGGTGGAGGAGGTGGAGGCCAACCCATCTGGAGTTTGTTGCCCCTTCTAAGAAAAGATCTGGGCTCCCATTCTCGCTTAGCTAAAAAGCAGGCAGCATATTTTTTTCCCTTCTTTATTCTTGTTTTGGATGTCGCTCCTGAATTGGGATTAATCAAATGAAAAGACCATGCACTGCTTAGTTTATTTATTTATTGGCTGAGGAATGCCAGAAGCCCACAAATACACTATTATTATTTTTTGTTCTATTAAAACTGTGGAGAACTGACACTTTCTTGTCCTCTGTTTGTTGTTATCCAAAAGCATTTAAATATTGCTGAGTTTTGCAAAATCCCACTCCAGACCTAGTAGCTTTCACTTCAAAGAAGTGTCTTAACAGTCCCTGCAGTGATCTTTTGTATGTGCCAAGGGCTTCCTGTCCTTCCCCCTCCTCATATAAAAGGGAGGGGGGAAAGCTTGGGGGGTTGGCTCTCACTTCAAACCAAAAGTGCCGTTAAAAATAGCATCTTAAAAAAAGTTTTGTAATAAAAAAAATATCTTAAGATAGACGCGCACATGCATATCAGGGCATAAAACAGTAAGGCGTTATATAAAAATCATAATCTCATGATTCGTTTGCCGTGGAAGTGCTGCTAATTTTGCAGAGGGTTGTGAAAAATAAATCAAGATGGGGGTGTGAGTGAAGTCCCATTTTTTTTTAACATGCACACAATACCCGTTTAGTTTAGTTTACTTTATTGTCATTGCACCTCGTACAACGTAATCAAATACTGCACTATACAGCAGAATTCAACAGAGCTACTGCCCTGGGATAGATGCTGTTTTTCAGCCTATTTGTCCTTGTTTTTATTATTATCCTGTACCGTCTGCCGGATGGTAATAGTTCAAAAAAAAAGGGGTGCCCAGGATGAGGTGGATCTTTGAGAATGTTTTGAGCTTTTTGAAGGCAGCAGGAGCTAGAAAGCTCTTCCAAAGAGGGGAGAGGGCAACCCAGGATCCTCTGGGCAATGACCTGAACCCTCTGGAGGGCTGTCCTATCTGTAGGACATATTATACATTTGTATATTAAACAGTCCCATTCAAGTCAAAAATTGATTTCTCCCACAACTGAAAAACCAGTAGGCCAGGGATGGGGAACCTTTTATGGCTCACTCAGGAATTCTGGGAGTTGAAGTCCATAAGTCCATAAGAGCCAAGTTTCCCTACCCCCTGGTATAGGGTCTTCTGCTTGAGCAGGGGTTTGGACTAGAAGACCTCCAAGGTCCCTGTGATTCGGTGGATCTAGAATGGCCACTCATTCCTTGGGTCTCCTCCTTCTGCCCTTATCTGGTCAGAGACCTGTAGGACTTCCATATCTGAACTGCAATACCTGGAATAGAACCACTAGATGGTAGCAGAGAGCTGGATTTTTCCATGAACCTTTGATGCCATCTAGTGGGCCTGGATATTTCTACAGTTCACGTGTGAGAACTTTTACAGAAAGTTAACATTAAGCTTTGATTACTGAAGACATTCCCTGGGTGAATGTGCAGTGGGGAGTTCACAGTCGCAACGTATTAATGTAGCCTAAAGTGAAAGAAAGGTGGACAGTATCTCCAAGGCACTAATGGAGAGCATGTTGTGCATAGATAGTTTCCGTGTGTGGTTTGTTGCCCCCCCCCCCACTGTCCAATATTATTGGATCAAGAGAAGCAGAAAACGCTGCCCCAAAATGAATGGATCTCATTGGCATTTAATGGTCTCCTGCTTGGGGCTGAGGGGTTGGACTAGATGACCTACAAGATCCCTTCCAACTCTGTTAATCTAATCTAATCTAATCTAATCTAATCTAATCTAATCTAATCTAATCTAATCTAATGCAGGGCCAGGAGAAAGCTCAGAAGTAAAAGGAACGCAGAATGTCCAAGAATGCAATTAAAAGAATGAATTAAAACTGTTTGGTTTTAGTTTACTCGCTTGTCTCAATGAGGCCATTTATTTTTTTAAATTTTTGTTGCAATTATACAATTGATTTTCTGAGATAGCTTGAAGAGATTAAAAATACCGAGATGAAAAAAGCCAAGCCTCCCCTTTCTCCAAACATACAAACCTTTCTTTGCATGTTTTTCTATGGAAGGTGGGGACCTGGTCTTTACCTGGCTGGCATCCCTAATTGGACCATGGCTAGGAATCATGGTACCTCTCAAGCAGTTGGACTCTCATTTGCCTCATCTCTAAACAAATTGAAAGTACAGGGGACATAGTATTTTAAATAGATTTTTTAAAAAAGTATTACGAAGGAGAAAGGAAATTGATGTTAACTGAGCCTTAAGGAGAATGATCAACTGTTGCTGTTCAGCCTTGGGCAATAGAGATAAACACTTCAGGGTGTTATATGAATCTAGCCATAGGTTCAATAACAATATGTGGCTTATGGTCGAGTATATTCTGTGAATCATGATTAAGCAGCAGCTTAATAGGTTGTGAAGATCAAAGCTAACTCCTCCATTGTTGTGGATCACCAGAGCATTCTCTGCTGGACTGGACAAAAAGCAGATTATACGGCTGGATTTTGGGGGTTTGATGAAATTGAATTAAGCCCTTCCTTCCCTTCCCTTCCCTTCCCTTCCCTTCCCTTCCCTTCCTTCCTTCCCTCCTTCCCTTCCCTTCCCTTCCCTTCCCCCTTCCTTCCTTCCCTCCTTTCCCTTCCCTTCCCTTCCCCTTCCCTTCCCCTTCCCCTTCCTTCCTTCCTTCCTTTCCTTCCTTCCTTCCTTCCTTCCTTCCTTCCTTCCTTCCCTTCCTTCCCTTCCTCTCCTTCCCTCCCTCCCTTCCTTCCCTTCCCTCCTTCCCTTCCTTCCTTCCTTCCTTCCTTCCTTCCTTCCTTCCTTCCCTTCCTTCCTTCCTTCCTTCCTTCCTTCCTTCCCTTCCCTTCCCTTCCCTTCCCTTCCCTTCCCTTCCCTTCCCTTCCCTTCCTTCCCTCCCTCCCTCCCTCCCTCCCTCCCTCCCTCCCTCCCTGAATAACAAGGTTGGAAGGGACCTTGCAGGCCTCCTAGACTAGTCCAACCCGCTGACCCTCTACCATTTCAGACAAATGGCTGTCCAATCTCTTCTTGAAACCCTCCAATGGTGGGGCATCCCTAACTTCTGAAGGCAAACTGTTAGTTAGTTGCTCTCCATGTCAGGAAATTTCTCCTCGGTTCCACATTGGATTAGATCAGGATTCTGGGAGTTGAAGTCCACAAGTCTTAAAGTTGCCAAGTTTGGAGACCTCTGGATTAGACAGACTCTCCTGCTAAGTGCTGAATAATAGGCAGTGCCTTCTGCTCAGGGGTGGGATTCAAATTTTTTAACAACCGGTTCTGTGGGCGTGGCTTAGGTGGTAGGCGTGGCTTGGTGGTCATGTGACTGGGTGGACGTGACTTGGTCGTCATGTTATTGGCTGGGTGTGGCCAACTCAATATCACTCACATCGAGGCACGCATCTCCTCGCCTGGCCTCTCATGACTGTGGGGATGCTGCAAGAGTCGTAAGTGTGAAAAATTGTCATAAGTCACTTTTTTCAGTGCCATTGTAACTTTGAATGGTCACACCACACAAGCAAAGTACCAGCAAAGGAGGGGAAAAAAACTCCAGAGAAGTTCCTGAGATGGGAAGTCTAGTCCTGCCAAGAACGTAATAAGAGTTAACGGAGAGGCAGTTTCTGTAAGCAACACCAGAATGTTTCCTTCCTGCCTTCCTTACAGGATTAGCCCAGTAATTTCTTCTAACAACCGGTTCTCCGAACTGCTTAGAATGTTAACAACCGGTTCTAGAGAATAGATGCGAACTACTAGAATCCCATCCCTGCTTCTACTGCGTTGATAGTCCCTATATGTTTTGTAGTCTTCAGGAGTGCATGCAAGACTTGGGGGGGGGGTGTTTGTGTGCTGTGGGGGGAGGGTTTCCGCTGCTGTGGTTTTTGTCAAACCCCCATGGCCTCCAGATGAGACTTCCTCTGCAGTGACATCCATTGCCCAAAGCTGCAGCTAAATAGGTTTGTCACGCTTGGTTGCGCTGGGCTGCCCTACCCCGTCTCTTGCAACCCGGTTTCCTCCGAGTTGAGACCCTCTCAGAGGCCAGAGAAGGAGCTTAACGAAAAGCACCTGTTTAGAGGTTGCCTCAACAGCTGCTGGCAGCATTGGGTGACTCCCTGGCTCATCTGGGTCATGAGAAACACTTTCAACCACCTTGAGAATTGCCACTGTTGTTGATTCTAGATGGTCCTGTTTACCAGGACTTGGCTTTGCAACATTTTAGGGCAGGGATGGGGAATTATGGCCCTTTTATGACTGGGGGACTTCCACTCCCAGAACAAGCAGTCCTGTCTTAAGTTACGACCTGTAATAGAGCCTGCTATACTGTGACACTCCTTCAACTGTTTGGAAGACTGCTATTGTGTCACCTTAGCTGCCTTTTCCTTAAGGTAAATATACTCAGTTTTTAAAATTGTTTTTCATAAGATTTAGCCTCCAAACCCCTCATGTGTTCCATTAGGCAAGAAAAACCAAAAGTATCCTTATAGACTGGGGTGAAACCAGGCTTAGTAGAAGTAACTGTGAGAGGGATCTTGGAGTCCTAGTGGACAACCAGCTAAATATGAGCCAGTAGTATGCAGAGGCAGCCCAAAAAATCAACACAATCCTCAGTTGCATTAACACAGGGATACAATCAAGATCAAGTGAGGTACTAATACCACTCTATAAAGCCTTAGTAAGGCCACACCTTGAGTATTGCACCCAGTTTTGGTCACCACGTTATAAAAAAGATGTTGAGACTCTAGAAAAAGTACAGAGAAGAACAACCAGGATGATTAGGAGACTGGAGACTAAAACATATGATGAACGGTTTGCAGGAATTGAGCCTGGATAGTCTAGTGAAGAGAAGGACCAGGGGAGGCATGATAGCGGTCTTGCAATACTTGAGGGGCTGCCACAGAGAGGAAGGGGGTCAAGCTATTTTCCAAAGCACCTGTAGGCCAGACAAGGAACAATGGATGGAAACTGAACAAGGAGGGGTTCAACCTGGAAATAAGGAGGAATTTTCTGATAGAGAGAACAATCAACCCATGGAATAGAAGTTGCCTTTGGAAGTTGTGATAGTTTCATTACTGGAAGCTTTCAAGAAGATATTGGATTGCCATTTGTCAGAAGTGGTGCAGGATCTCCTGCTTGGGTAGGGGGGGTTGGGCTAGATGACCTTACAAGGTCCCTTCCAACTCTGTTAATCTGTTAAATCCTTCCTGTCATCATCATAACTTGACAGTTGTAAATTTGGACAGTCACGTGACTGACCCAATGTTACATTTTTTTTAAAAAATGCGGTTGTCAGTAAATGAACACGGTTAAACAAGCCAATTCACTGCTCGGCCAAAGTGGCTGTTTGATTGCATGGTTGTAGCTGCGAATTTGGCTTTTTCGATTCCTTATTGTAGACCCCCCTGTTGCATGATCCTCTTCCGGAAAATCCCTTGGAGTTTTGGGATGTTCTTCAATTCAAGAATTTTGAGGGTGGGGTGGCATGGGATGGGGGGGCGGGGAATGCGTGGCCCATGATTTATATGGTTTTATTTCTAGGACCAGAGAGTTGATGGTTCCGCTTTGTCAGGCACGGCTGAGAAATCTCCCTCTGCCCTCCAGTCCGCCATATTCAATTTATTTCCCAAGCTGTCGCTTTGCCTCCCATCTGTTTGTGATGGAGGCAGATGTGGAGAGGTTCCAGCCTGGCTGCCTAGGTGTGGTTGCACCAGCGCTGTGAACCAGGTGCCCTGGGTGACTTTTGACACCCTCTCCTCTTAAACACTTCCTCTGAAAAGACTTGATGAGGGGTATACAAAGTTAGCACCCACCCCTCTCCTAGAAGAATGAAATATTTTGAGAAATATTTAAAAAGGCAGAATATTACAACCAAGAATGTTCTTTCTGTGCCAACTCAGGAAGCTCAAACTGCCCAAGGAGCTGCTGATCCAGTTCTACAGAGGAACTTTTGAGTCTGTCATCTGCACCTCTATAACTATCTGGTTTGGCTCTGCAACCCAACAGGACAGACACAGACTTCAAAGAGTAATTAGGACTGCAGAAAAAACAATTACTACCAACCTGCCTTCCATGGAGGACCTGTATCCTGCACGAGTCAAAAAGAGGGCTGTGAAAATATTTACAGACCCCTCACATCCCGGACATAAACTGTTTCAACTCCTTCCCTCAAAACGATGCTATAGAGCCCTGCACACCAGAACAACTAGACACAAGGACAGTTTTTCCCCCCCAACGCCATCACTCTGCTAAACAAATAATTCCCTCAACACTGTCCAACTATTTACTAAGTCTGCACTACTATTACTGTTAATCTTCTCATCACTCTATCACCCATCGCCTCCCACCTGTGAATGTATGACTGTAACCTTGTTGCTTGTATCCTTACGATTTATATTGACTGTTTCCTAGTATGATTTGATAGCTTATTGTACCCTATGACTATCATTAAGTGTTGCACCTGATGATTCTTGACTCTTGACGAACGTCTGTTTTCTTTTATGGACACTGGGAGCATTTGCATCAGGACAAATTCCTTGTGTGTCCAATCACACATGGCCAATAAAGAATTCTGTTCTATTCTATTCTATTCTATTCTATTCTATTCTATTCTATTCTATTCTATTCTATTCTATTCTATTCTATTCTATTCTATTCTATTCTATTATCTTTCCCTTGGAAAGCAGCCCACACCTTTCTAATAGCCCCAGCAGGACTGGACCAGCCTATCTACAAGGCAAAAGACCTTCAGTTCCAGGGTGATGGGATTAAGTCATTGCCCTTCAGGACATAATAGGACATAACTTAGCAGAAGGTACAGAACTCACTGCATTGCACAATCTCCTAAGGACATTGCGTCACTTGGCAAACTTCAACCAAACCCGGGAGCTCAGACGAACATGACCCCATAGGAATCTGACAACAGCCAGTAGAATACATGTTCTTGCATAGGAACAGGAAGCTCAAGTGCAATGCCCGAGAGAAGGAATAAAAGCCCCCCCCCCCCCTCAACTCCATGTAGCCAGCTGCCCAGAAATATGTGCTTGGTGGTTCTGCTTCACCATTAAACCCTCTTTCCAATCAGCCTCTATGTTTCCAGTGCATTTCTCCTGGTTTGGAACTGAGCCAGATGGATATTTCTTCCAACACGGGTTTACTGGCCCAGTGGACATTTTTTATTCAAACCAATTTCCCTGCCTGCGGAGCTTGCAAGGACCAGACAATTGAGCAACATGCCACTTGGTCGCCACCGGACCCTAGTGGTGCCCGCTAGGCCCTTAATTCTTTCCAAAAGTGCCTTAGCCCAAAAGAGGGCAGACAGGGTCTCATTTCCACCCCCTGCCTAATTTATACTCTTTGTCATCTTAACCCCTCCCAGCAGAACCTTTGGAGGTTAATGTAATTGGAAGTGGCAGCTTCTGGTTCCTTGGCTCGGGTTTCTTGCTGGATCCCAAGGTTGCATTTGCTTTTTATCGGCTCTCATTCCAAACATCTGTGCAGAAGTGACACTGTCATTGCTCGAGGCCTCCTCAACTTTCCCATAATACCCTGGGACCTAATTAGCAGTGCTGATGGGGACTGTTTTAGTCCCACTCATTGCTTTGGAGGAACCTGCCTTAAAGACATAGAAACAAAGAACGAAAGGAAAAGAGATCCAAGTAGCCAGTAGGTCTGACTTAAAATGTTCAGGACCTATCCTTAAGCCCAAGAGAAAAACTCTGCAAGATCCAAACTGGTCCAAAGATCGGAGGTTTAGTTTTCCAAGCTTTCTGACTTGTGCTGGAGCTCATCCTCGGGGAACTTCCCTCTACCCGAATGTGTGCTTTGGGCTAGTCTATGCCTAGTAGTATTGACGTGGTGCCTCGTTGTGTATGGCTTTCTAGTTGTTGACTGGGGTGTTGACAGCCAGCTATTAACTCGTTGGCTGTTGTTGCCTTGTGCTGCTAAGTCCTTGGCTCCTAAGAACCTGATAAGCTGTGGTAAATCAGGACTCCTGTTGACTGACAAGGGGCCTGTTTTCCAGGCTTCAATCATTTCCCTGGCTGTTTTTGTGCCTGCTCTCCCAACAATCTTAAGTAGCTGTGAAATTGAATGTATGTCCTTGTTCACTGCAGTGTAAAGCTACCAACAAGTTTGGATCTCCTCGTCTGACCACTTGCTTATGTTCTTGCAGTCTGGTAACATATTGCATAGAATAGCCCAAAGCACACACTTTGCTAGAGAAAAGTTCCCTCAAATTGGGTTCCAGCACGAGTCCGAAAGCTCAGAAGTGCCAGGGCAGGACACCGGCTTTATTAAGAGCCGTGGCGGTGCAGTGGTTAGAGTGCAGTACTGCAGGGCTACTTCTGCTGACTGCTGGCTGGCTGAAATTTGGCAGTTTGAATCCCACGAGGCCCAAGGTTGACTCAGCCTTCCATCTTTCCGAGGTGGGTAAAATGAGGACCGAGATTGTTGGAAGCAACATGATGATTCTGTAAACCACTTAGGGCTGTGAAAGTACTGGGAAGCGGTATATAAATCTAAGTGCTATTTCTATTCTCCCACAAGTGTTTTTCAAACGAGGAGGGAGGATTTGATATGTCCATTCTGCAGCCACAGATGTGAATTGCTGTGCAGTGAGACAGGATGGACTTTTCAGCATTCCCATGACCACAGGGGATTGTGGGAAAGTGTCTGTATGGAGGGGGGTGGATTGGTACATCAGAATAACAGAATTGGAAGGGACCTTGAAGGTCTTCTAGTCCAACCCCTTGCTCAGGCAGGAAGCCCTATGCCATTCTCGTCCAATTTCTTCTTAAAAACCTCCAGTGATGGAGCACTCACAACTTCCGAAGGAGAGCCATTCCACTCGTTGATTGTTGTCACTGTTAGGAAATTTCTCCTTAGTTCTAAGTTGCTTCTCTCCTACTTTAGTTTCCATCCATTGTTCCTTGTGTTGCCCTCAGGTGTTTTGGAGCAGGGATCCCCAACCTTTTCGACGCCGCGGCCCGGTTCCGGCATCAGCTGGGCGCCGCGGCCCGGTACCGGCGTCAACTGGGCGCCGCCATCTTTTTATGACGAAAAGGCGCTTCCGGTGACGTCACCGGAAGCGCTGTTTCATCAAAAAAGATGGCGGCGCCAGCGCTTCCGGTGAGCTTTTTCGGGTAGAAATGGCTTTCTACCCGGAAAAGCTCACCGGAAGCGCTTTTTTACCAAAAAAAGATGGCGGCGCCCAGCAACCAGCGGCCCGGTAAGGCTTGTTCCGCGGCCCGGTACCGGTCCGCGGACCGGCGGTTGGGGACCCCTGTTTTGGAGAATAGTTTGATCCCTCTCTTCTCTGTGGCAGCCCCTCAGACATTGGAACACTGCTCTCATGTCACCCCTAGTCCTTTTCACTAGATTAGCCATACCAAATGCTGCTGCTTGCTTTCAGGTTCTTGCTGCATCCACAGCTGAGTAATTACATAGTTTGGAAATGACCATGTTAAGATTAATTTGAGTCATGCCCAGATTAGACAGATTAAAATGCTTCGTGCAAAGGAGAACCGAATGGCCTCCGTCCCCTCCCTTCCCCGGATGTCTGTGTGTTCCAAGCAGGCTGTTGGGTTTTCTGGGAAGAAAGAGGTTTTTTGAATCTCATCCCTTTTTCTCTCCAGCACGCCGGATGCTATGGGGGTGATTACTGAAAACTGTTAACTGCCCAGAAGCAAAATTGTAAGAATCGAGGGAGAATTAGTTCTCCGGAAGCTGCTATTTGCTGGTTGTGAAATTTCAGATTGTAAAAAAGGCAGGAAAAAAATCTTTGATCCTCCAGAAGATATTCCAAGTCTCTGCGTGAATTATTCTGGAGACAAAACCTCTTCTTCTGGTCCACAGACCTGGCTTTTACAGTAGCGTAAAATCGAGATGGTCCGTGGTTCACACCTTCTGCTTTTGAGTTTTCATTTTACCTGTGCTGGACAGGAGAAAAAAAAAAGTTCCTTTAGGGTGGGAGAGGAGATTGAGGGTGGTCGGGTGGGTTTATCCAGGTTTCTTTTGCCCGGGCTTTTTGTCGTACCTTTTTGGGACAGAATCCGCGAACGTTGCCGCCCACCAGATTTGATAGTGTCCATTTTACTTTACCCGCTTGCATCTCGCACCCGTTGCTCCTTCCTTATAAACGAGACTTCCTTGTCTCCTCTCCAGCAAAATGAGGCTTGCTGCCATCTTTCACAATAAGCATTTCTCAAAACATTGCATGTCACTGTTGGGTTGTCAGCTCGCAGTCAGATCAATCTGCAGTTAAGCCTTCAATTGTGTGCAGCTTCACAGCTTTTTTTTCAGGAGGAGTTTGGTAGCACCTTTTGTGACAAATCTCACTCCATCAAGAGCATGGAGAGGCTCCACTATCTTGGGATGGAGTGGGGAGGATGGAGGGGGTTGACACATGGGACAGACTTCCTTTCGCAGATGGGTGGGTGTAGATAGATACGTATTTGCCGGCGTATAAGGCGACTTTTTGCCCGAAAAACATGCCTCCAAGTGGGGTCGTCTTATACGCCGGTATATCCACTGCCGGCTTTCGGATGCTTGTTGGACGCAGCGGCGCCTCTGGCTTCCTGGATCCCCTGCGTCGCTTCCGCTTCATCCCGCTTGCCTCGCTCCGCCCGAGGCTGCAGCCTTCCTGCTCTTCCCACGGCCCTGGCACTCTGCCCTGCCGCTGCAGCCCGGGGATTTCTGGGCGTTTCCGGTGGTGGGGGTCGTCTTATACGCCGGGTCGTCTTATACGCCGGCAAATACGGTAATTCATAAAAGTACCTTCTGGCTTAACAATTGCTGTGCGTTGAAAAACCATGCAGTGGTGGCACAGTGGTTAAAGTGCAGTATTGCAGACTGGCTCTGCCCACAGTTCAATACTGACTAGCTCAAGGTTGACTCAGCCTTCCATCCTTCCTAGGTTGGTAAAACAAGGACCCAGATTGTTGGGGGCAAGAGGCTGACTCTGTAAACTGCTTAGAGAGAGCTGTAAAGCACCATGAAGTGGTAGATGAGTCTACTGTTAAGTGCTGTTGCTATCACATTGATTGAGATATCTGGACATAATGGCTTTTTAACACATTGCCATCATTTTGCTAAACAAATAATTCCCTCAACACTGTCCAACTATTTACAAAGTCTACTATCACTATTAATCTTCTCATCACTCCTTATCACCCATCCCCTCCCACTTGTGACTATGACTGTAACTTTGTCGCTTGTATCCTTACAATTTATATTGACCATTTCCTAGTATGATTTGATTGCTTATTGTATCCTATGACTATCATTAAGTGTTGGACCTTATGATTCTTGACTCTTGACGAATGTATCTTTTCTTTTATGTACACTGAGAGCATTTGCACCAAGACAAATTCCTTGTGTGTCCAGTCACACTTGGTCAATAAAGAATTGCAGACGTTTTCTATTCTATTCTATTCTATTCTATTCTATTCTATTCTATTCTATTCTATTCTATTCTATTCTATTCTACGCTATTCTATTCTATTCTACGCTATTCTATTCTATTCTATTCTTATTGTACCCTATGACTATCATTAAGTATTGTACCTGATGATTCTTGACTCTTGATGAATGTATCTTTTCTTTTATGTACACTAAGAGCATTTGCACCAAGACAAATTCCTTCTGTGTCCAGTCACACTTGGCCAATAAAGAATTGCAGACGTGTTCTATTCTGTTCTATTCTGTTCTGTTCTATTCTATTCTATTCTATTCTATTCTATTCTATTCTATTCTATTCTACTCTACTCTACTCTACTCTACTCTACTCTACTCTACTCTACTCTACTCTACTCTATTCTTATTGTGCCCTATGACTATCATTAAGTGTTGTACCTGATGATTCTTGACTCTTGACTAATGTATCTTTTCTTTTATGTACACTAAGAGCATTTGCACAAGACAAATTCCTTCTGTGTCCAGTCACACTTGCCAAAAGCAGAGCTATTCTATTCTATTCTCTCTACTCTACTCTACTCTACTCTACTCTACTCTACTCTACCAAGACATTAATGTACCTTGTCTTGACTAATGTATCTTTTCTTTTATGTACACTCAAGACACTTGGCAATCAATGGCAATAAGAATTCTGTTCTATTCAGTTATGATCAAAAGGTTTTTGATTTCTATTTTTGGATACAGTTATTAAGAGTACTGTGGACCGGGCCGAGGTGAAATGGGCCGGCACCTTACATTTTCCAGGACAGCCCTGCAGGCCAGATCTGACCACATTGGCCTTGTGTTTGACACCCTTGCTCTAGATAGATGCATTTCTTTTGACATTTCTTTTATGAAAAAGAATGGCAGAGGTCTTCAAATCACAGATTTTGGGTTCTACCAGCGAGAGAAGATTGGGGAGGCCACATATAATCAAAATACAGGTCTCTTTAAAAGTGAAAAAAATAAATAAATGCTTGTTTGGTACTTTAACTACAGACTCTGCCAGGCTGTCATTTGGAGATGGGAAACTGTCCACCAAAGAATGCAAAACAATAGCGGTATTGACGCCAAAGAAAAAGTGCAAGGGATTATCTATTCTGATATGCCTTGGCCAATAGCCAAACTCCCTGTTGGTAGTTGTTGGTTGTTTCTGAATAAAAATAAAGGGGAAATCTGGCCATGGTATTGGCTCTTGAATAGCAATAACATTTAGACTTATATACCACTTCCCAGTGCTTTTACAACCCTCTCTAAGCAATTTACAGAATCAACCACTTCCCCCAACAATCTGGGTCCTCATTTTACCGACCTCGGAAGGATGGAAGGCTGAGTCAACCTTGAGCCTGGTGAGATTCGAACTGCTGAATTGCAGGCAGCCTGCAGGCAGCAGAAGTAGCCCTGCAGTACTGCACTCTAACCACTGCACCCCATGGTGTAGCTGTGTTGTCTGTGTTTGAGCATCTCTGGGAATATGGGTGCGCCTTGGTTACTGATGTTGTGGAATACCCAGAAGGTCATGTATTGCTCCATTGACTCTTCCTGTGTGCTAAATGTTTAGAGATGGCCAGGCTACAAAAGGAGCTGTTGCTAGTTCCGGTTTCCACCAAAGAGAAGCATGTTTCAGAAAAACAAGAAGAAGAAGAAGGGAGCTTGGAGATCTTTTAGACCAGGGGTGTCCAACCTTGGTAACGTTAAGCCTGGAGGACTTCAACTCCCAGAATTCCCCAGCCAGCAAAGCTGGCTGGGGAATTCTGGGAGTTGAAGTCCTCCAGGCTTAACGCTACCAAGGTTGGACACCCCTGTTTTAGACTAACCCCCTGCCCAGGTTAGAAATCCTTAGACCTTTCTAGTCAAAGGGCTTCCAGTGATGGAACCTTCATGATACCAGATGCAAAATGTGGTAGCTGATTGTTCCATGGTTAATAGCTGCAATAGTCAGAAAAATTCCTGCTTATTTGAGAGTTTGAATCTCTCTTTGAGAACTTTCAACCCGTTGATTCTTATTGTACCTTTGAGCACTAGAAAGAATGATCCACCTCTCTTCCTATGACACTCCTTCAACTGTTTGGAAGACTGCAATTATGTCACCTTAGCTGCCTTTTCCTTAAGTTAAATATACTCAGTTTTTAAAATTGTTTTTCATAAGGTTTAGCCTCCAAAAACCCCTCATCTGCTTCATTGGGCAAGAAAAACCAAAAGTACACATATGGACTGGGTGAAACCAGGCTTAGTAGAAGTAACTGTGAGAGGGATCTTGGTGTCTTAGTGGACAACCAGCTAAATGTGAGCCAGCCGTGTGCAGCAGCAGCCAAAAAAGCCAATGCAATCCTAAGTTGCATTAACAGAGGGATGCAATCAAGATCAAGTGAGATACTAATACCACTCTATAAAGCCTTAGTAAGATCACACCTAGAGTACTGCATCCAGTTTGGTCACCACACTATAAAAAAAGATGTTGAGACTCTAGAAAGAGTGCAGAGAAGAGCAACCAGAATCATTAGGGGACTGGAGGATAAAACATATGATGAACAGTTGCAGGAACTTGGGATGGCTAGTCTAGTGAACGGAAGGACCAGGGGAGACAGGATAGCAGTGTCCCAATATTTGAGGGGTTGCCACAAAGAGGAGGGGGTCAAACTATTTTCTAAAGCACCCGAAGGCCAGACAAGGAATAATGGATGGAAACTGAACAAGGAGAGATTCAGCCTGGAAATAAGAAGAAATTTTCTGACAGTGAGAACAATCAACCCATGGAACAGAAGTTGCCTTCAGAAGTTGTGGGAGCTTCATCCCTGGAGGCTTTCAAGAAGAGACTGGACTGCCATCTCTCAGAAATGGTGTAGGGTCTCCTGTTGGGTGGGGGATTGGAGTAGATGACCTACAAGTTCCCTTCCAACTCTGTTAATCTGTATCTGTTGCTCTTCTTCATTCTTTCATTTCCTCAGCACCCTGTTTGTATTGTAGCAACCAAAACTGGACACAGAGTTCCAGGTATGGTCTTACCATGGCAGCCTATTGTGTGACTATCATGTCCCATGTTCTCAGCATTAAGTCTCTGTTGATGCAGCCCAAGATTGTTCTGGCTGTTTGGGTAGCTGCTGCAGACATGGTTGCTTGTGCTTAAATTGTGGCTATGGAGAGACTTTGACCCTTTTCACTAGTAATAACCAAGGACCACCTATCAAAAACAAGGATAACAGAATAACATAGTTGGAAGGGACCTTGGAGGTCTTCTAGTCCAACCCCCTGCTCAGACAGGAGACCCTATACCATTCTGGACAAATAGCTGTCCAGTCTCTTTTTAAAAGCTTCCAGTGTTGGAGCATTCACAACTTCTGAAAGCAAACTGTTTGGCTGATTAGTTGTTCTCACTCATTAATTTCTCCTTAGTTCTTAGTTGGCGTGATAAGTTTCCATCTGTTACTTCTTGTCTTGTCCCCATGTTCTTTGGAGAATAGGCTGATCCCCCTCTTCTGTGTGATAACCCCTCAAAACCTGGAAGACTGCAATCATGTCACCCCTAGACTTCTCTTCTTTAGACTAGACATAGGTTGCTCGATTAATTTTTGCAGGATCTTCCCATATAAAGAAGTGGCTTCCAATCTTCTAAGTACAATTACAAATTTACTTCTTACTCTGGTTGCAGCATAACTCTCTTTTTGCTATAATCTATTCTGTCTAATCAAAACCGTAAACCATCAGTTCATTTTTTTTCTCTTTCATTCCAAAAGTCTATATAGATTTCCTGTCAGCAATAAACATAGATATTAACTTTTTTTTCTGATTTAAAAAAAAAATCAATTTAGCCATCTCAGGAAGTCCCATTATCTTTACCAGCCATTCCTCTCTTGTTAGTAATGC